>NW_009204870.1:52165-145438 GCF_000690835.1 Fulmarus glacialis
ACAGGATTCGGTGTGCAGCCTCACCAGTGCCCAGTACAGGGGCACGATCACCTCCCTGCTCCTGCTGGCCACACTAGTTCCAATAAAAATATTCTCCACTATTCTTTTTCCCTTTCCCATTTTGGGGGCCCAACGAACTGACATAAAGCAGCACACGAAGCACTGGAAAGGGCGTAGTTTGGAAACATCATTAATGGCAGGGCAGCTGCTTTCAGGGAAGGATCGCTCCTAACCTCAGCTACCAGTCTGTGCCCCCGGGGCAAGGGGCAGCCCAGGCTTATGGTTCCCTGGTGTAAATCCAGGAGAAGATTTCATTGAAGGAGACTCATGAGCTGCTGAGGTACCTGTTACCGCGGATGCTGTGTGTACGCACATACGTATTTCATTGCTGGATGTAAAGCTTGCCTCAGAGCCTGGCGGGCCGTGGAGAGCCGAGGGGGACGGGCGGTGTGCGCTGTGCAGATGCCTCCGGTGGGGTAGGAGGAAATTTCTTGCCCAAGTTCACCCACCAAGCTTACATTAGGTAGGTGTGAGGCATGAACAGGCGTTTCCCTGTTGCCCATCCTTCAATATCGTTGCCTTCTTTTCTAATGGAGGACATGGGGATTATTTTTTTTCTGGAGCTCAACATACCAGCCATCCAAAGCCTTCCAAGCAGACTGCAGCTGCCAGTCAAATGCTTCAGTGCAATTTCTCTTCTTCCCCTTTTGAACCTGGACTTTACATGAACTTATGGAAGTCATGTGTAAAGCATTTGGAGTGATGTCTGTATGATGGATTCTCCTGTCTGAGGAGATCATTTTGTGATGCTTTATACCCTGCTGTGACATTTCAGATGTATTTGTGTACAATGACTGATACTGTTAAGCTCTCAAACAGGAATTCAGTACCCAAAATGAGGTTAAAAACACAGTTCGAATTATTGAAAATGAAAACATTTGTCTTTGGGATTTGTATAAATCTTTTCTATCTTCTTTTTTTTTTTTTCTTTTTTTAAAAAAATTGTTTGCTTTCAAATTCATGCCAAGCCTAGCTCTCTTAAACAAAATGAAAATTTTGGCCACAACACCGCCTTCCCCTGGGCCTGAGCATAGTGCTGGTGGCCTCCAGCAATATTGTTTTACGTTGCTGAGGTGAGTCAAGAGTGTTTGGAAATTGGATGGGAGACCTCCAGGGTACTTTCCAATGTATGTTGGTGGTTCAGTAAATGCTACTTCTCCAAACTGTTGTTAATCACGTTTATTGCAGCCACCAAGAATAGGCCTCTGTTTTGCTAGCCACTGTACAAAGAATATGCTGCAGGTACGTAGTGAATTCATACCAGGTAGGTTCCAGAAAGCTTTTAGGAGGAGAAAGCGATGGCATGACATAATGTTGCTGTTCTGAGCAGCTCCCAGATGCTGCCAAAACCTTCAGGAAAAAGGATTATTGAATTGCTGACAAAGAGTAAAGGAGCAAGGAGAACTCTCCTGTACAAAATCTAAAAAAATCTATTTTACCTTTTCCAATATTTAAAAAAAAAAAAAAAAAGCTGCATTATCTGCACACATCATATCCCAATTAGATTAAGATATTTGAGCTTCTTGAGAGTGCAACAGTGTCCTTAAGAGAGATGCTTTGACCAAAGGCTGTAAAACAGCCCCAACTAACACGAGGAGCGGCGGTTCCCCTATTTCAGCAGCCAGGAGAAGGATGGGCTCGTTGAGGCTGGGCTGAGGCACTGGGAGTCTTGAAGACGAGTGCTGATCGGTATGACACCTGACGCTTGGCCTTCTTGACCCGCCTGTGAATCCCGCAGGAAGGGCGGGGGCTAGCTGAGGAAAACGTACGACTCGTGCGTGTGTGTGTGTCTCAAACTCAGAATCATTTTTAGACAGTTTTTAATCATAAGTTGTGTTTTGTAATGGCCTGTCTTGAGCTCATCCTATGACTTGCATCTCTCGGTGTTAGATATCTGATGACACGATACGTTTTCCTTTGTTTGGATTGCAATAGACTAGTTCCAAAGTGTCAGGTGAAAAAGAATACCTTGATTATGCTGCTTAACTTTTGTTCCTAATGACTGATGTTCGCGCTTGGCAGAGATGACTGATTTGATTTCCATTTAAATTTGTACATCCAGGTGAGGACCCAATCATAAAGAATAGCTTTTTAGTTGGTTGGTGTTTCTGGGTTTGATCAAAATCAAGATTAAAATTGAGGTATATGTACAGTAATGTTAAAATTCTGAAAACTGTTTTCAGGAGAAGTCTGCTTGAAGTGATAAAACTGCTTCTGAGACCTGCTGATCGTAAAAGATCTTCCTGTAGTCTAAAGGGCGTGTGGATTTTTTGGACTGGCTTCTTGTTTCAGACCAGGACACATTGGGAACACACTTCTGGTTTATTTGTGCATGTCCAGTTTCTTTACATTGCTTGGGGTCAGGAATCTGACTTAGATCTGCCAGTGGGATCTGACAAATTCTATCCATGTATTGTGTTAACTATAAGTATATATTTATAGTATATTTTAATCCGATATGTATACATATACATGTATGTTGGGAGTTGGCATCTTAAGCAGTATTTTTATCTTCATTTATTCATGTTATTGTAAGATTTATTTTGCATGAAAAATCATACTTTTTTTTTTTGTATAGAGGATTATAAATTTATTCAGAATGGTATTAGAGCTTGAATCCTTAGCTGATTTCTCACTTATTCCCCAAATTCCCTGAGCTATTAGTTTATTTACAAGGCTAATGAATGCCCTGTTTTTTTCTTTATCCTATGTTAACACCATAATGTTACTCTCTTTTTTTAAATTAACACTTTGCCTACAAATCTTTTAATAGTATCTTGTCCTTCTAATCAGTCAATAATTGGAATAATAACTCAGACCTGTTGCTGTAATCATCATCATCATCATCTCACTGCCGTGACTTTTGTCCACTTCCCACCTAGAGCAGCACTAACATTAAGGCGATACAGTGAGCAGTAGCATTTCTGCAATGTTTTCAGCACGACCGAAACCAGAGAGGTTGCTGGTAGAAGATTTGGAAGAACCTGTGCTGATAAAGCTTTCCTGTCCAGTTGGCAGAAACAGGGAGGTCTGTTTAGCTAAAAAGCTGCTGGAAGCATAGGCATTTCAGGACATTTATCTAAACTGGGCCAAAAAGTCTGACACTTTTTGTTTTGTGTTGCATTTCGCATTTTGATTCAAGCACCTATTTAGAAACAATAGCACACAGCATGTATCAGAATAGGGACTTGTGTTGGGCCAATACTTCAGCCATCAGACAACTGTTAAAATACTGCTCTGAATGTTCAGTTAAAAACAATTAGACAGCGGGAACATACTTGATTTTTTTTTTTTTTCTTTGCAGAGTTGAGAGGAGCAGTTTGTGGTTATTTTAAGCTTTTATTTGTACACGGTCGCAGACCTGTTGCTTGCCTTTAATGCTGTAAGCATGCAGAGCAGATACTGGGGTTCAGGAAAGTTTGTCAACTTTGAAAGAAATGTCTTTCCCTTGAGAATCATTTGAGGGATTGTGCAATGTGCATTTATAGAATAATATTCTTACTTTAAAATAATTGGAACAAGATATACTGGACATTCGAAGTCTAAGAGAATAAAAAGGAATTTTGATTAATGTGACATAGCTGGTTTAATGCCTGGAAGCTAGTGGAAACAAGAAAGAACTTCAGGGATTTTAATCTTGTTTGTCAAGTAATTTATCACAGTTGTTTTCCTAAATCTCAGAGATAATCAGCATCCATAGCAAATGGAGGCTGGATTAAACATGAGCTAGCGTGTTGTTCTGTTAAACTGTATCTTGTATCACAACATGTCAGGTTTCAACTGGGCGCAGTGCAAAGCGACACGATTTCAGTAGCGTGATGCAGTGCAACATATCACACATTGGAGAGTGTATTTGGAAGTGTGGTGTCTTCTAATAATTCTATTAACAAGCGTGTTTGCATCTGCTTCTGCTTACTCCTGGGCTACTGGGTAGCTGAATCTGGAAATCAGCGCTTGCCTTGACATCTGAATGCCAATGTGAGCTTCTGCAAAGCTTGAGATTTCTGGATGCAGGTGATTCTAATTCAGGTGGTCACTACAGAGCAATCACTGCTTTTCTGTAATAGAAATGGCAACTAGTTTCCATCTTAAGCATTGCTCAGGACACTTATGATTGTGCTTGAAAGGTTCTTTTTGCCTGAAGATTGTTACCCTTTTCATTAATTTGAGAAAGATTTGTGGAACCGTGTGTTGCATTCGAAGTTCTTTGGAGCAAAACCTCTTCATGACTTGTTAATACCATGCACAATTCTGAAGCCACCTGAAGACTCATCTCTCACCACTATTACCAGCTGTCACCTTAAGTTATAAAGGCTCATTGCTCTCGTAATGTGGTGCTTGAAACCTGGGCCAGAAGGGACCTGAACCCCAAGGCAAACACTCTTCTGTGTGCAGCTCTGCAGATTGGCCTGGGCAGGGAACATAGCTGGTTTTATGTGCAGATCTAAGACACAGCTAGGACACCAGTCAAGCGTTCAGATAGTGTAATCTTCAATAACTGAGGAGGTCTAGATCATCAAACAGGTATTTGGGATTGTCACGAATGGGTGGTTTTAAGGCCGCGTAAAGAATCACTGGCAAAGGTATTGGCAAAGAGTGATTTTAATAGGAATTTATAGAAATGTGATTTAACAGAATTCGATGGCAAGGTTCACTCTATTACTCATTACATGGATTAAGTATAGACAGGGAAAAATCGTATCAGAATTGTGTTGGAGTGATTTGTACAGAGATTGAGGATAAAAGGGTAAGGGGGACCCTCCCGTTGAGTCACAGGGTTCAGAGAAGATCCGACTGCACCCAATCTTAGTCTCAGACTTGGACAACGGTTTGTCTCTAATACAAAAGGGATAAGAAGACCCTCCTGTTGAGTCACGAGGATCAGAGCAGACCCCCTTGCTCTCTAAACTCCTTCTCAGAGAGGAGTCTACCCTTAGTCTCAGACCTGGGCAACGGTTAAGGGTGTTTAGCAGCAACTTAAGAGTCCAACAATACTTAAGTATTAATCAATTTGGCAGCTACAAAAAGGAGTTAGTCAAGTTTTTTCTACAAGTACTAAAACAACTTAACTACAGATTATACTTGTTAGTAATTGTACAGATAAACGCACAAAAATACCTAGATCAATCAATATGCATATGAATATGGTACCAAAGCTAAATGAGTTTATAAAGGCCTAAAGCTAGCTAAATTTATAAAGGTATACCTGTTTTGAGTCTCATGAAATACGCTAAATGTTTTGGCGTTTCTCAACGGGCGAAGGCTTGAGCCCTGAGGAGTGTTCCAGCCCGAATCTCAGTGATCCTCCGAGTATCGCAAATTCGAGTTTGCGGACTCTGAGAGGCGTCCCACTCAGAGGGAGATTCTGGCTGCAGCCCGCTGCGGTCCGGGAGCGCTCAAAGGGTCTCGCTTGGGACCGCTGTTTATGGGTTTGCAAGATGATTGGCTTTAGCCCTCAGTAAATTTCCATTTTGGCTACTATCCGAGGTGGTCCAGGTAGTAATTATGGTATTGTTTCACGGTAACAATGGTATTGTTCCACTTGAGCTATGATCCAGGTAGGGAAAGCTTCAGAGCCGTCAGAGATGACGAATTATCTCTGGTTCTTGTTCCCCACCTTGATCATGTAGCTAGTGTCCCTGGTACGATCGGTGTCGCTCCCCACCTCAGCCATGCAAGAGTGGCTGGTACGGCCAAGGGACGCTCAACCGCCCAACTCGTACACAATGGCTAAAGCTTAACAGAAGGTCCTGAGATCGTATCGTAGCCCAGAGGAAAAGAGGGGGGGAGGAATGCACCACCACAGGGGTATAGGCGTCAGAAGTGTCACCACTTGGTGCTTGTATGGCTCCCAGGTTGAATTTGTAGGGTGGTGAACGGTGTGTAGGAATCTGGACTAAGTGCGAACACTTGTGCTTAAGTTAAAACTGGCAGGAATGAATTTTAAATCAGTACTTGAAGTACTTGCTTCCTTGAATCAGGACCAGGTATTGGATTCGGTGGAAAGCACTCGTGCTTGGCTGAAGCATGGAGATCTGTCTCTATTAGTGTGTTCTCTGGTTTTCAGCTCAGGGTGCCTTTGGCTTCTGCGTCAGCTGTATTTTATCACTTTAAAATGCTGTGTAATGCTGCATCCTGTATTAGTGAAATCTGCAAAGAAGCAACAGCCTTATCTTAATTAAGCAAAATGTATGACTCCTGCCACAGACCATACCAGGAGCCAGTCAACCCTGTAACAGTCACTTTTTTTCTTTTCCTTAATACTCCTTTAGGTTTGGGGGTTTTTCACGGTAGAAATTGTTTTTAGGGAAGAAAAGCATGCATCATAGAAGTATGACAAGTGGCAGTGACAGGAGGGAAGCAAGCTATGTTGCTTGATAAAGTAGTATCTCATGTGATCCCTCCGCTTTTAGCCCCTCTGTACCTTTGAAATACGGACTGTTCCTTGAGATCTAACCCTGGTGCCTTCCATCTGCCTCCCAGACACCAGGGCTGACATCTTGATGCCAAAACAGATCTGCTACTGGGTTTGACTGTTAAATTTTCCAAAGCACTTGAAGTGGCTTAAATCAAATGGATCTGTTTTCTTGCAGATTCTTTTTTGTTTTCTTGACCCAGAAAATTCAGGCAGCTTTCTGATACTGTATGAGGCTGAAGTGGGTACCTTGAAAATGCGGGATATAAAACCACATTGCACTCTGACCTTTGCTGTATCCCTTGGCTGCTACCTTGACTGCTTCTTAGAAGTAGTGATCATACTGTCTTAGCTAAATGTTTGCCAAGCCGATGTTACTCTGCATCTCCAAAACACAAAGATGTATTTTCAGAGAATTTATTCTTTGTTTTCCCTTTTCAGAAACTGTTGGCTTGCTTTGCAGAGAGCCGCTGCCATGTTCTGCTGCATCGGTGGCTGGTTTTATTTGGAGATGACTGACCTCTATCTATATATAATCAGGAAAGCACTTTCTGTTTTTACCAAATGAAAGGCAATGTATAAACGCAAGCTATTACTCAACATACCAATCTGGGATCATAACTCTCCAGAGGGAGACTACATATGCAGTGTTTTTGCGTGGCTGAGGAACTCCATGCTCCGCCTGGGTTCCTTCGCTCAATCACTTGATTTACAGTAGCTGCTTTGCCTGTACCTATTTCTCTTTAACTTCTTGATTTATATAGGATGGTTAAATGACTCTGGGTTTAGGTAGGTAAATGAACATGCTTCTAAATCAGCTGCAGTGCTTGATTTCAGCACTGACCGTTTAAAGACCAGTTAGCTCTCTCTGATTGCTTCCTTGCTTAAAGGCAAAGGAAAGGTGGCAGCTGCTTTTCTAGTTCCACTCGGTGACTTTAATTCTTTTACTTTTAGGTGAATTCCTTGCATCATCCCCAGCTGGCTATTTCTGTGTCCCCTGAACACTCTGTATGATCCATAGGTAGGTGGTTTAAAGTCAACCAGGCTTGCTGGGAGGCTGTGGCTGATTCAGTCGCTGCTTGCGGTTTACCACGGATAGGAAGGAGCCTCTTTGTCTGTGGAGGGGGAGCAGTCCTTCCCTGCTGCAGGGGTGTGTGTCTTACCCGAATGCTTGTTGGAAAGACAATCAGTTTCCAGATCTTCTTTTTGATCCTTTTGCACAGCTCTGAAGGGTGTGCAGGTGCTTTAGTCTGCATGTGGCGTGCTCCCAAAATAATGGGATGCATCACGACGTAATTTTGTCTATTGCTTTTCTGCACAGGCTCCACTCCAGGTTCTGTCATGGGAATTGATGCTGCTTAGTGACAAAAGGAGAGAGGCAACAGGGAGTAGGAATGGTTTATTAGCTGATTCAGAAAGAATTCTAGGGCTAGATAGTTATCGCTGAAGATAAGGTTCTTGAACAAGAAGCTGGTATTAATGAAGATGGTGTTAGCTGAATGCATAAGAGGAGGACTGAAGAGCTAGAAAGCCTTGTAACTGGTGGAAGGAAATGGGATAGATACATGAGATGTTTTACTTCCAAGTTTTAGTCAAAGTTTTTGACAATATATTACTAGCTAATCTATGATGAGGATTTTTTTGTAATGCATGTGATAATGAGTTTTAGAGGATCTACAAGACCTGAGTCGGGAGTGCCTGACACAGAGTAGGGGAAAAGGGTCTCTCTGTTCTCAATGAAAATTTAGATCGACTCTTACCAATATCAGGCTCTTTCTGCTGCAGAGCAGCAGAGCCAAATGTACACAGGCTACTCAGCTCTTGTGTATCCACAGCAGCTCAGTTCCCAATAGAGCTTAAAATGGGAGTCAGTTTATACTGGTGTGCAAGTAGGATCAAGATGAGGCTCCTTGATCTTTATAAAACAATGAGTTCAGTGGTGGAATGGTATTCAGTCCTCCTCCTCCTCCCAGCTCCTACAGACAATCAAATGCTATTACTCATTGCTGATTTCTGAAATCAGAAAAGTACAGATGGTATCATATTGTTTGGAGGCTACCACAGATAAACTGTGATGAAAATTCTTCATTACTAGTGATTTCTAGCTCAGTTCTTCTACTTTTCAATATGTTTATTCGGTGAAGGAGAAAGAAACCATGGGGCTTTTTCATTTTAATTTAGAAACCTCACTGGCTCTCTGCTGTTGCCATTTAAAACGTAGTTATGGTCAGAAAAATGATGCTATGAAAAATAAATGACCTGGGGAATGCCATAAATTTTGCTCGCTCTCTCCAAGACTCCCAGATCAAATTTTCTCTGCTTGCAGATCCAGAAGATGTCTGTGCAGATTGCCAGTACTGCAGACTATGTGGAATTGCATTGGAAACCGTTCTTTCAGCCTTTCTTTGGATCTGGGCTATGCCTGAATTTCTGCAGTCAGGACCAACCAGGTTGCTACGGCAGTCAGACCTGAACATTGATGGACCATAGTCTTGCATCCTATTTCTAATAGCAACAAGCATCAGATACTTTTGGAAAGGGTACAGGAAGCTTCTCAAAAAGTGTGGTACCTGTTGATGTAAGTGTTCTTGTACAGCTGGAAGTGTCTTTTTGGCCTGTAGCTAGCCTGGTTTTCCATCTTCATGGGACTTTGCAAGCAGCTGCCCATGCTGTTAATTTTACAGAAAAAGGTGAACTGAAATTTGCCCATGATCCTCTCCCAGGGGTTTTGTGTTCCTGAGAACACAAACCGGTTTAGCAGAACAGTATCGCTCCCTTGCAAGTACTCTAAGTTCCACTGGTTTAGAAATAGATGATTAAGTGCTTTGCTGAAACAGGAGTTGTGAATGCAATACATTACCATTCGTGAGGACAGCTGAAAGCGTTGTGTGATCTGGGTTAAATGGAACTGGAGATGTCTGTTCCTTGTGCTGCTCTCCTGCCCAAACCTCACACACCAGCTCTGCAGGGACCGTGTCTGTGTAATTCCTTTTCCGATTGCTACTTAAGTTTTACATCGGCGTAGACTTTTCAACAGGAAATCCTAAGGGCACTACCCCCTTGACCTTACAATAGCAACTGGAAAGTGCCTGCCATCTTCCGTGGCCAGGGCTGTTCTTTAACTGTGCTTGGGTTATAGTATAAAGGGACAGATAGCCCATGCAACAGATTTGCCCTCTTTGTGGCGATTTTCCCTTTTTTCATTACTCAGACTTGACTTTGTTGCTGCCAGAGAGAACAGACAGTATTAAAGTGAAGAAGCAGGTTAAATGAAGCAGATTGAACGAAGAGTTGTAGGGACAGTGTAGCTGTGGCTGTATGTTGTGACTTTAGTCCAAATAAATAGTCCGAATAGTACATTGTGCCCAGCTAAGAAAGGTATGGCTGGGAAGCCCTGCTAAGTGGGCATCTGTGCTTGTACTGAGCTTCTGGCCTACTCAGCCGGAAGAAAGCAGTCACAGCTTTGCATGCTTTTTATACACCAAACCTCCTATGGGATACCCTTCTGCCCCACTCCCAACAGCCTGCAAAATTTAGGGTGAATTTACTGGTTATGCTCTACACTGAAAAGAAACTTGTCATGGTTTTCAGCATGAAAGGAAGGAACAAACGTGCAGGAGAGCTGCCATCGCTAGCTAGCTGCACAGGCAGATACAGGGAAAAAGTGACGTGAGAAGCCAAGTTATTTTTCCAGAGCAGGTCTGCTTTGCCACCAGAGGCCAGGAGCTCAGCTGGAGGAAACTGGAATGGCTTCACTTCTTTCTTTTTTCTTTCTAATTGTATTCTGGAGCGTTGTGTGTGGTGGCAGCCTGGTGCCTGGATTACCCAGGCTGGCTGTTGGTCCTCCCCCTTTACGCAACAAAAGAATACCGACGATCAGGTTGGAACACCTTAAATGTTTGGGAGAAGATTTTTGGTTCCTTTTCTGAGGCTGTCTCCTTGTATTATACAGTAGAACATGAAAATTCTTGTTCTATTCATGCGTTAAGAATGGATCGCTCTATTTTGTTACCAAATAACAGAGGAAAGTGAAGCAGCTGTGACAATTTAAGCATTGAAAAATCATAAATCATCTTCACGTTCCCCTGTCTCCCAGAAGTCATGAAAAATAAATGTGGAGCCCTTTAGGGGATATTTTTACATTTCTCATTCTTTATAGCTGGGAGGCTTAAAAATTTGGTGCCTTTGACATCATTATGTGACTTTAGAATTGGGGATTTTAATAAATAATAAGTGCAATTAAAACAGCAAGAGGTAACACTAAGGAAGCTTTAAAAATAAAATGGTCGCACAATCCTGTTGCTCCATAGATAGACACAAACGTTCATAAGCATTTACTCAGTTTGTGGTAGAAGTGGCAATAATATATAGGCTTCAGCTGATAATCAGGCTTTTACAGGAACTGTATTTATTTAACAGTTGGGCAGGCAAAAATACCTGTGTTTTGTTTAGCTTACTCTGTTCTTCGGTTGTGGACGTTCTGGGTTAATTAGCACTGGAGCCACGTTACTTCAAAGCTCCTATCTACCAATTTTCTCTTACAGCAGATAAATCATATCTTTCTAATTTCTGCCTGTTTTCTTTCATCCTAGAACCACGCTACAACCATAAAGGATATTCTTGGCCGCAGAAATTTTCTTAATGTTGATTTTACTGCTTGCAGATGTGAAGGTTCCTGCATTAGCATCTCCTCAAAGCTCAGCTTCCATTACTGACTGGAGGAATGGTTGCTGCTTCTGGGCTGTGCCATTTACTTTTGCTTTGCTATTTATTTTCCTTTGGGAAAACCCATTTATGTCATGTACCAAGAAAACCTCCTGGTGTCTTTCTTGCGGCTTCTGATATGTCCAACGCAGGATGCTTGGCTCAGTGAACACCTTGTCTGACCTACTGGAGTATTTCATCCTTTCCCTTGCCCAACTGATGCTTTCAAAATAGCCATCTGGTTGATGTAGCTTATGCACACAGACGAACTAATTCAGATGAAGGCATGGTCTGAATTAGAGGTGGAATTATGTTGATTTGTTCAATCCAGAATTCACTGGGAGTAGCACACATGAACAACTGCCTCAGGATAGCAACTGTTGGAGACACCTGAGTTTCACTGCAAGGTGTTAAGGAACAAATGTTAGCTCTTTTCATTTGCCCTCTTTATGGAGTATAGGGACCCTTAGCACACAAGCTTTTTACTTCATATAACCTCCTTCACCAAACCTTAGAAGTTAACTATCTTATCATTTGCTGTATCACTGCAGAATGCAAGAAAAATAGCTTGTGTACTTTGGTTTGAAGAGATTTTTAACCTTTTTCCTTAAGGTTAATCAGGCCCACTAGCAGAAGGTAATTAGAGTAATTAGGTTAGTTGGCATATTCTCCTTAGTTTTTGCTAAAACTGGGAATTTAAGGACCACTGTAAATACACTGAGATTAATGAGAATATTCTGCTATTGTTTATTCCCATATACTCTGGGGACGTGATCAGCGCCCCATCAGTTCTCCTCTGAGTGGTTCTTTCTCAGATGACTTTATCATAAATATTGTAAATAGCCATAGACTCTTCTTTGCTGACTTACTTAATGCATTAAACTTTTATCCTTTTCATTACACCCTCTCTTGGAGAACTAGTGCCCTTAAGAACATGTTGGTGAAAATAGAAGGATTTTTTGCCCCCTGAGGGAATTGCATTGTGCTCGGTCCAAGGAAGCTGTTTAAAGATCTTCTATGCCATTGCTTCCGTTTAGTCTTACAGCTTGTCTTTAGCTATTCTGACATCTACTTTTTGAGCTGTTATGTTTTGGCTACTAGCTATTTTCTTATATACTCATGCTTCAGCCTCTGACCTCACTGGACAGTCAGACTGGATACACTTCAGCTCATATCTTGTCTCAGATAAGGGAGTGTATGCTGGAAAAACTAGATTTTTCTTTTATGCTTTTTTCTTTAGACAATACAGATCTGATTTCCCACCTGCTGTTTCCATATCTAGTACAGCAGGGGGACAGGGGACATTCCCATGGCTTCGCTTCTCTCTAAAGGCTTTTCTCTTAGTCACACCTTGAAACTTCTCCCGTCCTCATTAACTCCTTGAGTCTACATTGCACTGACGCTTGGTGTGACTTCCAGAGTTGACATTCTGCTGACGAGAAAGCTGCTGGCCGTAATCTGGGTTTACATGGGCTTTGTCACGATGCTAGCAGATCATCGAATAACCCTTTTCCATGTGCATTGTAGTCACAGCTCATCCAGCGCTGCTTAAACACCACACTGTCTATGAGTGCATCTCGTGTCCCCCCGCTCGAATATATTCATTTTGGTGGATTTATTTTCTATTTTTTCCATAGTCTGCCTCTATATAACTGATAAAGTACTAGAGGACTGTGTAATTTGTCTGCATCTTACCTTGCTCTAGGCAGGGTCTATGCCAAACTCTGAAGTTGGTGTATTCAGATGATCAGTCCTTCATTCCCTAAATAGCTCTACTTCTTTTAGTATCTGAGCATATAATTTCTTCCCTTTTGCTTGTCCCATCCAGAAAGGTGTCGCTTTGGGGTGAAAAGTAATTTCAAAAATGCAAATACTTTTTTTTAAGATGTGAAAAACATCTGGTTAAATCTCAGGAGAAATTCATGGTGTGGGAGGCTAGGGTTACTTGAAATGAATTGGGAAAAGATGCAAAGTTGTGGCTGATAACACTTGCTGATGTGCAGCTTATGCATACCAAAATATGCCCTTAACTACTTCCCATGGTGTTGCTTCGCTGCTCCCAGGTTCATGGCAGCAGGCAACTGAAACCTGGTGATTTAAATTTGCATTGCAGTACATAGGAAAGGTGAGTCTATTCCTTCTTGAAAGCTCTTCAGAGTCTAAATAGAAAACCTAGACAAAGCACTAGCTGAAAATGGGATACTGATTCCATTTTGTAGATTACTTAAATCACAGGTAAGCCGCAGACACCTTTTTGAAGGCTTAAAGCTGGGAGGTTGCCATCCAGTTTTCGAACTGTCCTCAATTAGCTTTACCCCTTATCAGTCTAGAAGTCTCTGGCTTGAATAGAAACTGAACGTATCTCTCCTGGTGATTGCATATTTGAGCTTCTGGACCAGTGTCTTCCCCCTTTTACCTGGGATTTTCCCTACGTGGGTGAGAAATAACCGCTTTTGCATGCTGTAAAAAGACTGATGATAAATTCATGCATGTATATAAAGAAGCTGTCAGATTGTTTGACCTTGAAATGTGAAAAGAGTTGGGCAGAGGTAGACAGACTTGAAAGCAATGCAGCTTTACTTCGGTCTCTCCCCTTCCTTTTCCATTTGAATTGGCCGGTGTGGCGGGTGGACCCTTGTCCCCAACCTGCCACCTACTTTCCTCTGTCTTCTCTGGTACCCGAGGGACGTGACCCAGCACTTTCATCCTGCCAGACTTGGCTTGATGCCGCTATGAAACATTGCTGCGTGGGCCCTATGGGTTAGATGGCATCTCTCTGCTTCTCCGTGCCTTTGCTGTGCTTGCAGACAGACCTGCCTTCCGTCAAGCCTGGCTCCACCGAGTGCCTGTCTCCTGAGGTACTACAGGCAGAAGGCTACGATTTGAGAAATCAGTCTTAGAAAGAAGGGACAGACGTGGCAGCAGACTTTAAATGCCCTCTCTTTCCTTCCTAATGGACAACCTTGGAGGGGTATCAAGGAAACGCACTACTATCCTACTCGGATATCTGTTACTGACTTTAATTGCGACTTTTCCCTTCCCTTCGATCCGCTGTTGGCTGCTTGGGAGATTTCACAGTCTCCCAATGGTTACTGCGTGGGAGACATAGCAGTGACAAGAAGTGGCAGAAGGATAGTAAGTGTGGGGACAGCGGGTAGTGGATGAAGACGTGTGCTCGCGTACAGCTCTCTTGAGACCTGAAATAAAATGCCTTTGGAATAGTCTGGTGGAACCCCGCTTTGTGCGAGAATCAGGCATTAGCAGCCTGACTGCTAATGGGAAATGTGTGAGTCGCACAAACTCTTTCCTCTGTTTGCTAATCTACCTGTTAAAGACTCACTTTTATGTAAATCTCTAATCTGATTTCTCATTAATCACTGTATTAGACCATCTGCCGGCTTGTACTGTAGACAGTCTGCCATAGTTATTACTTCCATCACAGAAACACATAAAGACCTTTATTCTGGAAAGATTCTGTGCCAGGTAATGTACAAATATCAGTTCTACAAAGCAAAACCCTAGTCAAAGTTCTTCCTCGGAAAGCTGTGCCAGCCCAGGAATGTGCCAGCCTAGATCTTGGGAATGTAACTTCAAAGGCTCTCAAAAGAGGGGTAACTGGGTGAAATGTGATGGCTTATGTTGTATAGGAGTTCAGAGATTATGTTCCTCCCTGGTCTTAAAATTTTGAAACTTCCTGCAGGTTTTCCCCTCGCTACAGCTTGAGTTACTAAAAATACAGTATTAATAACACAAATTCTCCTGTATATTTGTTTATATAAAACAGTATGTAGCGCTCACAGTGCTTTACAATGCAAAGCAAGTGGTGGTATGCCTGCTTTTAATTCCAGGAAAAACAAAAACACATTTGGGGATAGCAGACCTTGCTCAAGGTCATGTGCAAGATAGAGAACTAAATCCAGGTATTTGAGTCCAGGTTTGACTCTTCCATTGAACGCTATTTCATCTCCAGAGAAAGCTCAACTGGATAAAAGATGCAGAGCTGAGGTCATCCCATCAGTAGCCTCTGCAACCATAGGAGAGTGGTGAAAATTCCCCCAAAACTATACAAACGTTCAATGAAAGTACTAGGAGGGAAATCCGTGAGGAATAATAATTGAGTCAAGGATAAAGGGACAAAGTTAGTAAATCGCAATCATTATTCAGGGATAATATTTCTTACTGTCCAAAGAGAATATTCAACTACTGCCTAGGAAAAAAAAAATCACTAAGCAGAAAGAAGTTATTAAGAAAAGATAATAGAGGGAAAGGAGTATTATGCTGATTCTCCAAACAGTTATGAATTAATATAGATACACTGTCTGTGATAAAAGAAACACATTTCCCCAAAGAGAATTGGAAAAAACAGTCATTGCTAAACACTGATCTGTCTTTCAAATACTGAGTACCAAAATAACCCACCTTTTCAAGTTTCTGTTGATAACTCTTAATGAGAATCTTTGAGTCATGAAAACATTTAGAGATTTCAATCTTGTCGTATAAGAGCAATAAATCACAAAGATGGGACAGACAGCCACTTCATGAGAAGTCCCTGAATCAGTCATTTAGCACTTAAAAAAAAAAGTGCAGAAGAAAAACCTGTCTTCTATATAGTGTTTATAATAGATCAAATGTTTCTATTTTATAATAGTAATCAACAAAATTGTAGAAGCAGCTCCTCTGCAAAAAGCTCTGGAATTAGAAAATCAAATGGTCTCTTAACATTGCAGTCTGTTTGCAGTAAGTCAATTTAATGCATTACCAGAATGAATTTTAAAAAAAAAAAAAAAACCTCAAAAAAAATCAGTTATCCTTGCCAGGTCGAACCCCCCCTTGAAGCTCAGGCACATAGCATTTCGCATCTGGTTGACTGGCATGCTCGCAACTTGGGTGAGAGCTGGGCTACAGTCCCTCACACCAAGTAACCATTTTATGGTGGCAACTACTGAAAAATAAGCTACCAGTGGGAGCAATGCAGTCGTCAGCTGCCTGTCTGTATTTCTGTTGTTCCTGTGGGTCCCCACAGAGATTGATGTCCAACGTGCTGCAGATAGCACTAACAAAACAGCCAGAGAGAGACATGAAGAGTTGATAATGTTGGGAAAAGTTTAGAAGAGGGAACAGGGCTGTTAAGAACAGCGATTTGGCAAGAGTCATGAGAAAGTCACAAGGAAGAGGCGTCAAATGTGATAGATACTCTTGTCTGCGGCTTGGATCACACTGCCATCCTCAGAAAGCTTCCTGGTACAAAATAAGGATGAAGTGGATCCTCCCAGACCTGCCACGGAGCTCCTGGCTTCTTCCCGGCGAGGGACAGCCTCTATTCGTGTGAAAGATGTGTGCGCAGATGGGAGAAACATGGTCATGTCATTGGGAGGGGGGTGGTGTTGCTCAGATTTTTACTTCCCTTGGAAGGTGGGGAAGACCATTTCTCAACTTCTGTTGAAGTTTGCTAGAACAAAGAGGAGAATAATTTGAGTTTCTTTGCTGCGTCTTTGTGAAAAGGGCAGACTGCTGGCCTTTTTGTTTATAGGGAAAAAAAAAAGGACTCTTCTAATACCCCACCTCAGTTATTACCCCCTTCATTTTGAGATTTGATTGAAAACTGAAGGCTTTTTTGGTATTTTTTGTCTATTTCTAGCAGATGAACATTGCTTTAGATGCGCAGGGTCATTGATTTTTTGGAAGGCTTAGAAGTAACTGATGGGTGCAGAACTCTTGAGAAATTACTGTCTGTGGCTTAAATACGTGGCTAGCGTATTGGGCGTGTATGAATGGGCTAGCCCCCTACAAAATCACGTGGAGACGTGTAGCCTTGCTTGCGCAGCAAGATACTCGTGCAAATCCAGCGTGTTAGTGAATGTGCTGCTGCACACATACAGCTCCACAGGCGTTAGGCTGGGGGAGGGAGCTTGCGTGCACAGCAACTCTATAAAATTCCTCTAAAATAGCATTGTGTTTTCGATTATATCTGTTCTACTGTCAGTCTGACATCTGGCTGAGATCAACTACTTCTTAATTTCAGTTTAGGATTAAATCTAGACTCTCCCTTATACCAGTGAGTGATAGTAATAAATCATGCCTTCGCTCTAGGGCAGCACTATAATGACTTAGACTTGTGGAGTCACGGCAGCTGTTCATCTGTTCTGCCCTCGGGGAATCCAGTGTCACTAGGAAAAAGGCAAAAATGTGTCTGTGATCTCTTTTCCTGACCCCTTTGGACCAACTGGGTAGCTAATTAGATGGTTCATAGGGTACGGCCCTCAACAGGATATAGTAACTGATACAAAGCTTTCTCTGTTCCCCTATATTCTCTGTATAGCTCTGAGTTACCACTTTCCTTTCTCTTATTCTATTCAGGATATGTAAAAACTGGTAGTGTCCCATGGATGAAAATCTAGTATAAAAGAAGAATTACCTTTTTTAGTAATTAGTATCATTCCAATGTAAAGCTCATGTTGATTTTTTAAATTAATTATCTCCTTTTGGGTTATGCTGTTTACTGTTTAATTCTGCAGCAAAGCAGGGATCTCCTCCCAAGATGCCAGCTCAAATGATAGCATTTCCACTGCTTCCCATTAAATGGGGTTGCACAGATTGCTGCAAGACCATTGGCAAATTTTAAGTTTCAAGGCCATATGCAAACTCTTTGTTGGATATTCTTATGCTGCTTGTGTGAAGTATTTTGGATTGCTCTGATAACGTTTTGGGGTGTGTACTGATAGACTGCTTGATTCCTCTAATACTTCAGAATTCCAGTGTAATTGTTTATTTTCTGGCACCTGAGCTAGTTTTTCATCTGCTTTTTATGATTTGCACGTTGGTTTTGGATCAGTGTAGCATGGTTTTAAGTTTTAAGCGATTGATGCAAATGAGAGAGCATAGGGAAGGGTTAACCGGGCAATGTTTAGCGCTCAGCCTGTTGAAAGGATTCAGTGATTTACAGGAGATATGCATTTTAAAACTGGCACAACTCTCAGCCTGGTGTGTCAGCTAATCTTCCACCTACCTAATAGTCCAATCGTTGAGGCCAAAGTTCCTCAGCTTCCACATAAGACTGCTGCGGCCCAGGGTCTTTTTCCTTATCCGGTCTCCTTGATCTCTGCTGGTACCGTAGCAAGAACCGTTCCAAGTGGCAGCATTTCTGTACGTGAAACTTTCAACTTTGAACTTAACTAGATGTGTCATAGGCGGAATATATTCGTTACTTGCAAAGCTTGACTGACGTGGTTTCCACTGCTATCACATCCACATCTATCCTTCGGTGGAGCTATAGCAATACCAGTAACTTACAGTGATGTGTTGACATAAGATTGCGAAACGGTTATCTAGAACAATTTCCTCTCAAGCTATTTTTACCTGCACTCTTTTCTGCCTTTTTAAAAATTTAGGCTCCACTAATTTCCATAGAAAAGAAATTTGGTAGTTGAAGAAACAAGCAAATCTTCATTGCGGTAAGAATGAGGGGACCTTGGTAACTTTGGCTGAGTTTGAATTATACTTCTTTGTATTGCTTTAAATGAACATTTAAATGCTGTCTATGGGCATGCATCAAAAAAATCAAGCGATGGCCTTTAAAAGGGAGTGGCTTAAAATTCGTACGAATGCAGAGCTGCCTCCTTGGCACAGTCTGTAGTAACCTGTGTTTTGAATGCCTCGAGGCTCACAGGCAAAATGTGGTTGGTCTTATATTTGTGTCAGAGATCCTACAAAGTAGGAGTATCGTATGACTCAACCGTCTCTCCATATATAGATGAGCTGCTGCTGAGTTAGATGTTTAATTAGTGTTAAACATCACGGACTTGTGCAAGCAGAAAGATACCTTAAAGCTGTGTTGATTTACACGTGGCAGGAATTTGATGCTTAGGTTAGTAATGACCTTTTTCAATACACTCTACCTAAAAAAATATTAAAACATAATAAAGCAGATGCTTGGCTGTATAAATGGGTTCTAACTTAGCATTAGTTGAGCATCTGGCACATTTCCTCCCTGCAACCTGTTGAGAAGCAAACTTTAGGGAGCAATTTATGCTAATCCCTTCTGCTGTTTGCCACAGGCTTTTCTAGCCATCCCGTTGGCAAACAAGATGCACAGAGCAAAGTGTGCGGTTGAATTGGTCTGACAGTGAGAAGTAAAGCAGGGATCTTGGCTTCATCAGCTGGGATCAGAGTGATCAAAGATGACACTGATGTGTGTTGGAAACTGAGTACTGGACCACGATGTTCTTGGACCAGTGCACAGCAGAATTACTTCAGTGCAGACCTAGGCTCTGAGGTCTCCGTTCTTGTATCAGCTAAATAGTGATGACTGTCACTGACCTCAGGTTCCAGCCAGCTCTCTTTTGGGGCATCATTTGCAATGATCATTTCTCTTGCTTTTTGGATTTGTTGGTGAAGAAGCTTGGGGCAGGGTGGTATTGCAGCTAAACCCAAAGCAGTCGGCAGTATGTCTCGATACTGAATGTGTAAATGGGGATTTCATTCTGCTGGTTATCTGGCAGATGCGGAGGGTTGTTATTGCTTTCAGGAATTAAGTAATCCTAAAGGTTAAGCCTGCAGGGTGTTCTCAGCCCTGCAAGAATTAATATGGTGACATTTAACTGCTATTAAAAAAAGTTTTCTTCTCCCCCCTGCCCCCCCTTGCTTTTAACTTGAAAAACTGAGTAGTTTGCTCTGCATGCTGGTGCAGTAGTGGCTCTTTAAAATAAATCAACAGACCACACAACTGTCATTTCTTAGGCTAATGCAGAGACAGATTATGGTTATCTCTGCTACCACAGCATGGCAACAGTTGGCACATGCTGACTTTTTAATGGCCACTGTATTAACTCGTCTGTAGAGTCCCTTCCCCTCAAACGCACGGAGGTGGGATCCTCAGCCGATGCCAACTGGTAGATCTCCACTGAGGGTGTTACAGTTTTGTATTTTTCACTAAGTTGGGATTTTTCACTAGCTTAGATCCCTTGCCCATTGGGAAGTCTCTGTTCGATTCCTCAAACAAAACTGGCCCCTGCTGTCAGCTTTGTGTTTAAAAACTGGATGTGGTTTCATCGATTGATTGTGTTTCCAGTGTAGAGAAGGGAGGGGGAGAATGGAATAGAATCAATGGCTACTTTAGGGGGGTGTCCAGACACAGGCATCGCTTTGCTGCTCCAGTTAGAGCTGGTTCTGGGCTTTCTGTTGGTTTGTTGGACAAGAATGACTTTTTACATGTTTGGCTTTTTAAAAAGAAGTCTTTACCTACTTTATTTGCTTCCTCTTCAAAGTGCCTCGTTCAAGTGGGCTTTAAAGAACTTTCCTGCCTTTCCTCCAATCCAGCTGGCTAAAGTAGAACGCAGTTACCAGTTCAATGCAAGAATGTTAGAAATGACAGAACAACCCTGGGCTTGGCCTTGTTCCAAAGCCCAGTGAAATCTTTTCCCATTGGCTCTACTGGACTTCGGATCATGACTTTTCTTGCTCTCCCTTTTTCCTCCCTTTTTTCCTCTCTTTTTTCTCCAGAACAATGTAAGTACACATCTATTAACGTTATTTATACTTTCCGTAAAAATAAGTCCATTCATCAGAATAAATAACCACTCTCTGAAATTATGATATCAAAAAACAGCTGAGTTAACACACATTTTCCTACCATGTAAGTGGATGACCGCTGTAGGACAGCATAAAAACAGATTAATAGACTTTGTTTCCCATGGTTTTCTTAAGAACTCCAAGAGAGTAATTTTTTTTTAATTAAATATTGGGAACATATAGCCATTTTGAACCCAGGTTATGATCTACTTGTGCAGTTTTCTATAGCTAACAATTTTATATGATATTAAAAGAGGGTCTTTCTTCCATTTAAATTAATTTAAAACAGTTTCAATTATATCAAGTCATATGTAAAATAAACAAGCTATACAATACTTAAGGTAGAAATTTGGTGACACTGTGCAGTTGCCTTGTTTTGTGGAACTGCATGTAAGACATGCAGTTTACCTCTGCGAAAAGATCCAGTCCAGCAAATTGCCTCAAACATATGGCAACATTTTAGAAAAACTAATAATACCATTGATTTCGGTTGGCCCACCAGCTATGCAAGGAGAATTAAGATTTGAGATGGATCACTATTGACAGCAGGGTACCAGAGGGGAAAGTATTAGCGATGTCTTTGTCAGCCCCTTTTTGGCAAATATCTATCTTGCTTTTGTACCAATTTTTTTAAATTGTCATAGCTTATTTCATCTTATTATCTAAATCAAGTCTCTGGAGAGTAGCTTATCCCCGCTTTGATCCATTATGTTGTTTACTCTTGTTTCACAAACCATTAGGGATGCTTAAGGATGTAAAATAAGATATCCATCAGGCTAGATCTTATGAGCCATTTGCTGCAGATGTAGTCTTGTCCTGATCGCAGCGGCAGGATTTCGGTGTCGTAATAGAGTCCTTTTTGTGCTAATAGAGCTCTGCTCTCTTGCTGCCGGGTATCGGTAGGGAGCAGTGGCTACTTCCATTGCTAACACTGCCGTGCTCTCTGGTGTTGGGCAGGTCTTGTCAAAACTCCACACTTCAGCTTCTCTTCTGTAGATAAAGAGATGTGCTTGATTTGTGAAGCCCATAAGAGCTGGACATAGACCCTGTGTAGCTACCGGGACTGGGAATACGTCCTTCGTCCTTCTGAAAGGCAACCCTTTGCTATTAACTATTCTGTGTTCCTTCTGACTTCTAATGGCATCCACTATATCCGTCTTCGAGTAAGAACCCAGTCTGCCTTTGGTGCCGAAAATTGACAGCAATAACCACAAAGCATAATCTAATTATTCTAATGTTGTAAGCGAATGTATAAATTGGGGTTCTCTTGGTTGCTTTTGGAGAGATACATCAGACACAAAAAATGCTGATAATGACTTGTGGCTGCAACATAAGCTGGATGGAAATATTTTACTTAGTTTGTAATAGCAATAGATGCTAAATGTGTGTCCTTTTAAGCAGCTTTTTCACTGAAAGTTTGGGTTTATCCCACAAAATGGTAAGAAAATAAAGCAGTGACGTGTCCCATCCCAATACACACACATGCATGCGTGCGCCATTATTTGTTCTTGTTTTCCAAGCATTGAGACAGGTTAAGAAATATGCAGGAAAATTAATTTTTTAATCTTCATATTTTGTGCATTTAGGTGAGTTTACTCTTCAGTTGCCTTGAAATAGCTGAAGGATGAGGGGGCTGGAGAAGATGCATACTTTTGAGTCTGTGGAAGTCAAAGACAAACTGAAGTGCTCACCCTTAGCATAGACAAAGAGGACTCTAAAGGAATTTTCTGTGCCGGGTATTTTTTGATGGTCGAGAAGCCTTAGACACCAGCTCAGCAATGTCTCCCACGTTACTCCTGGCCTGCTTAGGTATAAGGGTGTCATCTTTGCTTTGCTCTCTCAAAGCTCCATGTGAGCACACTCATCCTCTGCAGCAGTTTTGCCTACAGAACTTGAGCCCTGAGCAATTCCTCCGAGCTTTGCCAAAGCTCTACTTCAGGCTCTGTGGCTTGATTCATCACTGGTATGAAATTGGGCAGTCCCACCGACGTATTGGGATAGCACTGTTAGGTAGGAGCTCCCAATTTGAGTTCTTTCATGAAAGGTTATTCAGAATATACTAAAAAGTGGAAACTATAGCAAATAGACATTTATGGGAGGGGTGGGCTCATTAGATTTTTTTTTTTATTCTTTTCCCTTTCTAAAAACAGAGCATTATTTAAAGTGTAAGCCCACAAAGCTCTCATAAGTAACAACATGTTTTGAACAGGGGAAGGCCGTAGGCTTTAGCTGTTGTGAGAATTTATACAGCATTCACTAAGCTCCCAAAGTCCTAAGCCAGCTCTTTCCCAAAACATTTGCAACCAAACTGCTCCCTACAGCACTCGTGAATTCAATGACATAAATTGTTACAAGTGCTATAATATAATTTGTAAATGATGTTGATTTACTCATTCCAAAGCCTTTTGAAGTAAATAGATTGTTGATTTTCTCCAACTAGCTGTACATTCAGAATAACCATTGAAACACTCCATTTAAATATATATTCAATTAAACTAATGATGTTTTAGAACAGCCTAAATAACAACACATCGCAAGGACAGCTGTCCATATCCTTTATTTAGGTTTACATTCCGCACTGCTACACATTTTGCTGGCTTATTTTTCTTACAAATATTAGTGTAAATTACTGACTTTTCTGCAGCAGCTGCCCCCAACTCAAGACTGGCAATTAAAGGAGGAGGAAAGCACGGAAACAAAGGCCAGAGTTAAAATGAAAAGCTATTCAGGTGTAATGCTTTGGTGTAAAGCTTAAAGCTATCGAGATGGTGTAAAGAGACTCTAGGGTAAAGGAGAATTGGGCCATGTAATATGCAATGTAATTATGCAAATTGATATTACAAAAAGAGCTTTTAATTGGGAATGCTAAACAACATTTTAATAATGCCAGGTCATTAACCTGTGTGGGAGTCAGTTCTATCAGAAGACTTATTATGGGCTAAGAAAAAGAAACATGCCAAGACCTTTGCTGAAAAGTGTTTGGAGATGTTAACCGTGTTTCATAGCAGGTATTTACTGGGAAGGGATTTTCCCCACACAGTCTCGCAGTCGCATGAGTTTTCCTTCTCTGCACTGAAATCAGTTCCTAATGAGTTTTGTCTTCTCGGTAAATAAATCTCCAAGTAAAACTAACTTCCAAGGTAATGATTTCTGTTTTGAACCCACTGTGAACTCACATAAACTCCTAACGTCCATTGTCACCTTTTAACTTTAATAATTGCTGCTTCTGTTTGCCACTAAACCTTCCGAGGTTCTTCCATTCGATGAAATCCACTAATGTTCAGCTTGTTAGGATATGAGACCCCTCATTAACTCAGACTATTAAATGAAACAGTTGAGTTAGTAACCAAATCGACAAAGAAACAGCTGACTCTCTCTCTGATTAGGGACTTTGTCATCTCGTTCATGGATTAATTATATGGTCCATTATACTGAAATGTGTTTTTGATATCGAGACTAGTTTTGTTCTTGAGTTTTTGTACTTGCCAGCTGCTTTAATGTTCTTTATCTTTCTGTGAACAAGCACCAAATTATAGATTTCTTAACTTGAAGGACAAATTTAGAAAATAGTTTTGAATGTATGTTATTTAAAATAAGTTCAAGGATAAATGTACATAGAACAATCTTCAGAAGGGTAGGTCTGGTGTAGCTCTTCTCTGCTGTGATGTGTCCGTGAAAGCAAACAAACAAACAAGAACACCCAGGAAAATTGGTTTCAATGCTGCACACATTTCCTAGGAACAGATTTTCTTCTGGGAGGAAAAGCCATGGAGAGCAAGTAATGATTAACTCTTTTGTAACTGTTCAGGAGGTTTGCCTGCTATATTGAACACAATCCCCAGTTGACCTGAGTTATTTGTATTTGTACTCTGAAAATTAATTGGATTGTAATTTTGAACCCTGATTTCAAACAAGCGTCTCAGTATGTTGGCATCGTAGAAATTTGGTGAGAAACAGCCATTGGCACAGGAACTACATAATCAAAATAGATAAAAGATAAGAAAGAATCACAGAAATGTCATGCGTGTTTTATAGAGGAGGGGATCCAGAATGTGGAATTAAACATCTTGGAGGTGAAATCAGAAGTCATTGGCGGATCGTGGTTTTAAACCAACGGGGCTGAAGCTCAAAGCTGAAAGTTGAGCTCAAAGAGGTGATTTTCATTCCAAGAGCATGGATTGTAAACGTGAATGCATGGTGCTGGGCTTTGCAGCTCACGGCATGACGGCAGTTTTGAAGAGCAGAATTGGGGGTGACAGTAGTGAAGAAGAAAAGGAAAGTAAATATTTTGACACAAAAAGGAAGATAGCAGGAAATTACTGGTTTCAAAGCCTCTGTTTTTACTAACAATCGATTTTGGCTACCGGAAATGGGCAACCCTGTGCGGGATGAAGTTTGCTCTGAATGAGGAAACCATTTGGAGGCTCTTTGTGTTCATCTCATTAATTTTCTTTCTGCCTGTTAACTTCTAAGCAACACTTTCTAGAGAGGTTGGAAGAATCAGCAGAGGGGGAAAAAAAGTAAAATTCAATAGACTCTGAAAGCCTGCGGGAAAAGAAATTAATTGTGTAGCAGCAAGAGGGATGTTTGAAGGCTTTTCTTCTAGCAGGTAGCAGCCAGCAGAGTTCTGGGCTGAAAGCCTCATCCGGCTTTTAATCCAGGAAATTAATGGCAAAACTCTTTGGCTTGAGATGAGAGTGTGGAGTTCTGTAAGGGAAAATGCTAGAGATGGATTGCATGATCAAACAGACCAAGTAAACTGTGCAGCAGCTTCTTTCCTTCAAGATTCATCTGGGTTATAAGCCAGGTGCGAGTCCCTGGGATGTGTTAGGTAACCGAAAGACCCAAATGTAGCAAGTGCTCTGTGCTCTTCTTGAGTTAACTGGAATGGGATGTTCCTAGTTTACTCTCCTGGCAGACGGAGCCGTGTGGACCCTCATAACTGCATGTTTGCCTGTTGTATTGCTCTTGCTCTGACTTGGGCTCAAAGGCTGTATTAGCAAATAAGCTGTTGTAGTAGGAGATCAGTAGGTTGGAAGAGTGCGTGCTGAAGCTCCGTAAGTGCATTGTATGTGATCCAGGGGAAGGTCACTTGGGATAACATCTAGTCTGGTCTCTTGGCCAAGCTTTTCGCAACCAGCAGGATTTGAGGTTTGCAGGGTGAAAAGAGTTTGATACTTGCTGGAAGGTATCAGGGCACTGCTTGCGAGCTGGCTTGGAAGGTCACAGCCCCACTAAGCGCTGCAAAGTCTTTGAACAGAGCTTCCAGAGCTGAACTGGAAGAAAGCTCTTTTGCTCGCGCCAAAACTGCTCTGTGGCCTGAAGCAACATGCTGTAAATGAAAACAATTGGGAATTGCTTCCAAATCCATTCTGCTGCTCCGAACCAAACTGCTGATGTTGATACGATCAAAAGTGTTCTACAACTTAAGGAAAGCAAAGCTTGATTTGTTTGTCTGTTGGGGGGGAGAAAGCTGTGGCGTGCCCAGCGCATCCAGACTTGGAGGTGGGATCGTGTGAGGGTTACGTGAGTGGTTGTGTTTCCCCTCCCAGGAGTGCCACAATCTGGGCAGCAGGACTTGATGTCGGCCGCATCCTGAGGCTCAAGGCAGAGCTGGACACCAGTGCTGGACACCAGTGCTGGACACCAGTGCTGGACACCAGTGCTGGACACCAGTGCTGCACACCAGTGCTGCCGTTTCCTGCCTCGGGTTAGGAAATGAGTAGGAGCAGCCCTCTATTTTAGAGAGGGGATTTTCGGGCTATCTATCTCCCAGGCTATAATGTACTAAAGTAGCACTAACGACAGGAGTTGTCTAAGTACCTAGATAAACTCAGCTGTGTTTGGGCGGTGAATGAAAATGCAGTTTTTGATGAGGGTTGTGGCACTTCAAAGACAGCGATAAGGAACAAGCACTTGCAAATGAGGTATGTGTTTATCTACAGCAGCTGCCCAACTAGGGGAATGGGAAAATTAAATTTGTCCCATAATTATCTTTTGTACAAACAGGCAGTGTCCCTCCAGCCAGGCAGCTTCCAAAAAGCCTATAATTATTGCATATAATAACTACCAACATTAATCTTAGCTGTTGCTTGTACAAAAATTATAAATTACTGCGCCAAATCCTATTACTGCAAATACTAAGAGTTACTAGACGTTTATTTGAACCTTGGTTTTTTTCTTGTAACTTTGTGTTAATTTTCTTCATATTTCAAAACTCCAGCAATCACGATAATAGAGGTTTGATAGTTTAAAAAATTCATTACTCTGAGGTTGGACTACTAGGAAAAAAGAAAAGGTCTTGAAGCCAAGGAGAATTGTGAGTATTACTCGGATTTGGCCAGCTCCAGGACTGTTCCTTCTTGCATATAGGGTGTTTCCCAGCAGTTGTTTAGTCTTGCTGCTATTAGCTGAATACTTGTAGTAGTGCATTGGAGCCCATAAATCATCCCATGCTTTTCTTTCAATAGAGCTCAATCCTGCAGGAGTACTGGCTGCTCTCTGGGGAAGCATTTAAACCTGAGCGTAAATGCACTTTAGAGCTTTGCTGGAGCTATACTGGAGTGCTGAATGCTTGTGGGACTGGGAAGGAAAGAGAATTATGCTCATAGTTATTATTTGGTCTTACATATATGGATGTAATTTTCAAGGCTTCTATTCAGATACTGCTGGATCAAGGCTTAAATGAGCATTTATCACTTTTATTATTCTCCGATCCCGAGGTGCTTGTGAAGACTTGAACTTTTTGAGATTCTTATGTGCAGGAGCACTCAGCTATTTCTTGAGGATCTTACAAGACCATCTTTTGCATGCTCGCAAATTGAAGCAGGTATAGAGACATGTTAGATAGCAGTTAAACCAAAAATATTATGCATTGCACCCCAGATCTTTGCCCAGAAACCAAGATCCCGTTTTTTCCTTTTGCTGTTGTACTGAAAAACAGGAGAAAAGTTTGGGTATCCAGTCACTTAAGTCATTAAGAATTTGAAGTGCAAGACAATGTTCTTTTTTAGACTGTGCTGGTATAGAAACATTTTTTTGAATTTTTTCTCGAAGGTATTTATAGTGTTCTCTCTGTTCTCCCTAAATAATCTCTTTTTTTCTTTCTAGTTCTCAAGTTTTGAAAGCCTCTTTGGGTGGGTTTTTGATATTATTATTTTTTTTAATTTAAGTTCAGGTTTTACCTATTCAGATGTCTCTAATATGTCACACTCAATATAATGAGCCAACCATCTCCTGCACTCACAGTGGGACGTGGATGGCAAATGCTTTAAAATGCTGCGGGATCTTGATGGACAAGCAGATGCACAAGGCACGTAAATGAAAGAAAAGTGAAAACAAAATCATTGTCTATGACTGGTTCATGTGGAGTATAAGTTGAGTCAGCTGTGCAGCAGCATCTTTTAAAATGTGTACAGAGTGTGTACAGAGTGAATGCAGCCCTGTATGTATCTATATCCGAGTGGTGTATATTTACTGCGGTGGTATAAAACCAGAATACGAATCATATAACATTGTTGTGAAGGGAATGGAAAGTGGTGGTATTGTCAGTTTTGCCTATACACGTTTTCCTCAGTCTGAAGGCTTCGTGTTGCTTTGTACCATTGTCTCCGAGCATCTCCTGTGCATAAGTGTCGTGGTTTAACCCCAGCCGGCAACTAAGTCCCACGCAGCCGCTCGCTCACTCCCCCCTGGTGGGATGGGGGAGAGAATTGGAAGGGTAAAAGTGAGAAAACTCGTGGGTTGAGATAAAGACAGTTTAACAGGTAAAGCAAAAGCTGTGCGCGCAAGCAAAGCAAAACAGGGAGTTCATTCACTCCTTCCCACCGGCAGGCAGGTGTTCAGCCATCCCCAGGAAAGCAGGGCTCCATCACGCGTAGCGGTGACTTGGGAAGACAAACACCATCACTCTGAACACCCTCCCCCTCCTTCTTCTTCGCCCAGTCTTATATGCTGAGCATGATGCCATATGGTATGGGATAATCCCTATGGTCATTGGGGTCAGCTGTCCCAGCTGTGTCCCCTCCCAACTCCTTGTGCACCCCCAGCCCACTCGCTGGCAGGGCAGTATGAGAAGCTGAAAAGTCCTTGACTTAGTGTGAGCACTGCTCAGCAACACCTAAAATGTCAGCGTGTGATCAACATTATTCTCATCCTAAATCCAAAACACAGCACTATACCAGCTACTATGAAGAAAATTAACTCTAGCCCAGCCAAAACCAGCACGATAAGCAACCACAATAGCTAAATGACCTCTGCAGAGCTTCTGGTGCATCATTATTTTAGGGTGGGAACTCTGTTTTGGTTGGTGTTCTGGATAGGTGCCGTTCATGGGATGGCATTTTTGTGAAAAGGAGGGGTGACTTCTCAGTGAAGTTCAGGTCTCTGTGTCTGGGATCAGTCATCTGTTCCTTGCATTTGCAATATATGTTTGTTTGGGGAACATGGATTCTCTGAAATATTTTTATGCCTTGTTATGGAGGAAGAAGCCAAGTCGTGAAGCGCTCAAGCAGCTGACTGGGGATCCCATGGAGAGCTTGGGGACACAGCTGTGGAGCCCTGACTCTTCTGGGACAGGGATTTTTGTACCCCATAACAAACATGCTCTTCTATATTCTTATTCCCACTTACGTTAGCTGCTGGTTGTTTTTGCAGCAGCTTTTTATAGCGTTCGATCCAGTTTTGCCAATAGGGAGAGTTTCAGGAGGGAATGTGTGCGTGTCTAAATGCATTGCCAGGCACGGAAACGTCTGCCTGCGCGGCAGACTCGGGGACAGGCTGCTGACAGGTTGCCTCGTCTGCTTCTTTGGCTTCAGGGAGGCTTTTTCTCCCTGAAATCATGTTGCGAGAGTAAACGATTCAGAAATCTTTCAGAGGCAGTGGAAAGCCTGATTTTAAAACAGCAAGTGATGTTATTCCAGATGTCCCTATTTAGAACTCAGCAATAGCATCTTTCTATTCTATGCAGCAACTTTTGTGTCCACCCTGGTTTTTCCTTTTAAAAAGAATGATGATGGTTCAATTTAGAGATTCCCCCCCCCGCCCCGGAGTGTCAATCGTTAATTTATCACTGTATCAACGCATAAGGAATTTCTGTTGGACCTGAACCCTGCTAATCATGTCGCATCATCTGAGCTGTTATGACTAATTCTTTTCTTAAAATGGAATCATTCAGACTGCTTCAAAGTCACCATATATCTTCGTATATTTAATAATAATCATCTGCTTAAGGCAAACATTTTTAGCCATTTTTAAAGTAAATATGCTCTGTTCCACCCAACACCAGATTCTGATCTTGCACAGCTGTACAGTTGGTGGAACTGCTTATTTCAGTGTACTTAGCCCAGATTATCTGAAATAACAGCTATCTGGCTAGTTATTTCTGTAATCCACAGCTCTGTGATTGCAGGCAGGATTCCCAAGTCCTGAAGACCTACAGAAATCATTAATGAAATAGTCACTGAACCAGTTAATGTGTGTAACTGTGGAAGGAGTGTCATTTTGACAGGACCAGGGGATATTTTATGTCCCTGAAAAGCAGATACCCAGAGCTCTCTTTGAAAGCTGTTCTGTATGTCATTTTATACATACTTTGTTTTGTTGCATCACAGCTTTCTGTGCTCTTGATTCAACCCAGAGAAATCAAATTCTTTCCTCTTTATTTGCAGTCTTTGCTTAAAAAGGATGATGATCCTCCAGGATATCTCGGACCCATGGCAGAGTTGCATCTTTCGCTTCCCCAGAGTAATATTCATCCATTAGAACAAAAAGCCACCATGCTGACTTGGTAGCATTTAGCATTCTTTTTGCTTTAACATGAATTGCTCCATAAAGCGCAGCGAAGAATGAGGGTCATAAGTTTAAACTTTATTCAGAGCTGTAACTCTTTTCCTGCAATCCTATATAACTTTACTAGTTCAGATTAGTCCCCTCTCTGGATGTGGGAGCTGTATGCATCTGCACACTTCTCATTTGGTTTTGCAGCCAATCTCCGGAAAAAAAAAAAAAAACGGTATCTTTAACACACACCCTCACCCAGAACATCCAGGCTAGGATGAATTCCTTTCATCTTATGTATGCATTTTTGAGCAACATTAGGAGACAAGGAACTCGACTTTATGAGCTTCAGGGCAGCAAAAGCTAAATGACTCAAGTTGACTAAAATCTCATTCATGTTTTATGGACTTGGTTTTGCCAGGCCATGGAAGACAGAAGGTTGCAGTGTCCCATGAGATGTTGGGGGGGGCTTGTTCTATTTTACTGTTGTAGCATCCTGCGGAAGGATGGGGTCTCGCCCTTCCACATAAGCTCTCTTCTCCTCAGCTGATACGAACTATGTGTTTCTCTCAAATTCAGTGATTCAGTGGGGCAGGGGAAAAAAAAAAACCAACAATTATTTGTCACTGCGTGAAGATCTGCATCTATTGCTAAGGAAACGTGTAATACTGATCAGGATTTATTCTTGGATAGTGTTTTGCCCATAGCTCCCTGCCTCCCAGTGTTTGAAGAGGGTGGATGGGAAGCTAGGAATAGTTCTGCCATCTAAGCAAAGAGACAGCAATCTTATTCAGACCAAACGTAATCCTCTCTGAGCCAGAAATAACTGTATTGACTTCAGATATTTTTTTTTTCCTGCCTCGCACCTAGCATAGTCATTTAAGCCTGTGCAAAGTTAGTGCTAAGTGAATGTAAAATGCTGCCAAATCACAGTAATAGCTTTTCATCCACTTAGATGTTACTTTGCACATGCCTTACTATGCGTGGCTATAAGTAGTGGAAAATTGGGCCCATTAGGGTTAGTAGGATACATTTCAAACTCTGGAAAGTTTAAAAAAATTTCAGTCTTAAAGACTTCTGTGAGGCTGAGGGTGTAGTCTGTATCCAGTTGTATATAGGGATACTTCTGCCTGCAAAAGAGGCAAGCTGAGCTCTGTTTTCAGATGTGATATATACTTGCCTTTGAAATCATTCAGCAAGTAACTTGGGCTGGGTTTGAAGCACACTTTTTCTGGGCATGTTGATCGGAAATAGGCCTATAACTCATCTGCCATCTTTAAAAATGCCATTTAATATTGAGAAGCATTCATTTTGCTCTTTATGGAACTATCCTGGTCTCTGTAGCTCTTATTTTTAAAGGTCATATTGTTGCACTCTGTTTCTTTTCCTGCGTTGAGAATGGATTTTGAAAGTGGAGAGGAGAATGAATCTGGTTGTTACCACCTTGTAAATACAGCAGGGCAGGCCTATAACGAGATTGGAAGGGCACGGCTCTGTTGAAACGGGCAGAGTTCAGGTCAGCTAGAGATCCACGAACAATACACAGTATTGGATGAATAAAGGATGGTTTTTATTAGACAAGCCTCTCTCGGTAGGAGCAGGGGACGCCTTATGAATTATTGTAGTAATATTTGCATTTCCGCAGAGCCTCAGGTACTGTCTGAGATGGAACTGGGAAATGCGTTCAGATAGATTTAGAAAAGGACTGTGGTGTAAACCAAAGGCTGGCTGGAATACAATAAGTAACATCTTATCTAACCTCTTTAGCAATGATTTGGAAGAGAAATTGCTGTTTCTGAGGAGTCTGAATGTACAGCAATTACAAGAATGTCTGAATGTACAACAAATACAAGACCCTGCACTGAGGATTTTGTTGTCGTCTTGGATCTGTCTCGTAGCAGGATTCTAGCAAAAGATCTATAGATAATTCTTATCCTGCAGCCAAACAAAGGAACTGTTTATTTTGTTAATGGCCTCAGTTACACAGTGTAGGTATCATTTATAACTGCACCAGCGCTTGGGTCCGTGGATCGATGTACCTACAACTATGTCGACACAGTAGCTTGAACATGTTTTCCTGAATTTTTAGGTACCGGCTGGAAAGACATGGTTTGTTTTTCATCTTGAGGTGGTATCATCCAGTCCCTTAGTTTTCTTCTGGTTTACTCCTCTCTGAAATTTTTAGAGGATGATATACGTGACCAGTATTTCTCAGATTTAGCAGAAAAATTTGAAGGAAATTATGAAAACCTTTTGATGAAGTAGGACAATCCAATATGGATGTCAATCTTCAAAAGAATGAAAATGTTAATACTTAGAGGACTGGAGAAACTTTCTTCTTGGTCACAAATTAGTGTTTATAGCTACAAATTTTGTTAAAAACAGCCCCTGCCCTGGTAGGGGGGTAGGTGTGTGCAGTCCCTCCAATTACATCCCCAGATGCAATTCCCAGTCTGCTCCCCCATACCCCCTCACCAAGAGTTCTGTTGGTTTCAGGTGTCATTAAGTGGCCACTGATTTTAAAATCATCATCATCATCACCTGTCCTTAAGGCTTCTCCTGATCTTACTGATATTCATGGACTTTTTTGTCTTAATCCCAGCTTTCTTGTCCTGATTTGTGTCTGAGCTGGCTGGTTGCAGTTCATCATAAATAGTCTTTCTGCTCCATAAACTCAATTGCTTGTCTAAATTATCTTCCTGGAGCCCCAGTATCTCGTTAAAGACATTAATGTCTTTTAGAAGGCCTTCCAGTGGTTCCATATGGAAACCACAAAGCGGTTGTTATCATCTGACTGAACTGCATCTGTCCTGCATTGATCTGCGATGTCTATATGCTGTCAGGGATATTACTTAGTTCTGCTACCCTCCTGGCCACTGGAGCATGTGAGTGCATTAGGCAATGTGATTAACCTTTTGGTATCCATGGCCTTTTCCTCCTCCGCTCCTCTCCCCAGAGACTGCGTACAGTGCATTGGAGTTGCGTGTGTTGTTTAATTAAGTTATATAGAGACAGCTGATGTGGCAATTTCTACCTTTGGTTGCCTAATAAAACCATCTGGTGAACATTTTCTCAATTAGTTAAAGTAAGGTCAGAATTAGTCTCTCCCTTTAATGTTATTTCAGTCCTAACATTAGTACTATTTAGGTGCAGGGGCATCTTTTTAGTGTCTTTTAAAGTATTCTTTGGTTCAGTCTTTTCATTATCTGATGAAATTGCAGTGTCATCTCCAAGGCCAAATATTACATTGTAAAGGTTCCTGCGTAATATATCTAAATGCCTTCTTCAATGAGACTGAATCTGTTCTCATCTTAATGTCATTGACTTTGGTATAATTGTGCTCTTATTCCTGGTTTATGCTAGTGTGAATGAGGTCCTCGTTCTCCTCCGTCAGCTTCTCCGTCGCTTTGGTAATGAGTGATGCTGATGGTGCCCGAGGGCTGGCGAAGAGCGTAGTTGTAACTCCTTAATAGCGTGCGAGGTGTCCTACATCTTTTCGCCCGGTACTGTCAACTGAGGGGCTTTAATGGACCTTATGTTGTTGCAGCGTAGTCCCAAAGGTGCTCTCAGATCTACTCTGCCCTCGGATGTTCCCTGCCTATTTCTGACTTACTCCTTCTTCAAAGATCCAGTGGCTAGAGCAGATGCAAAACTATCTCACGCGCTTCAGGCCTGAGAGCAGGGGTCCTGCTCGCTCCCCGGTCCTCTTGCACCTCCTCCCTGTCCTCCAACTTGTGGAAAAGGAGTCAGTCCATTATGGGAGCACGTTGCTGGCTGTTCCAACAATTAATCTGAGGCTTTTGATCTGAACCTTCCTGCCTTTTATCCCCTGAGCTGTGTAGAAATAGATTGAGGCAAAGCATTTTTCTTAGCTGGATCTGGCAGAACTGTGACACCTGGAAGAAAAATATTAGTTATGCATGTGGCATGTTTCCAGGAAAGGGGACAGGACTATTAAAGGTTTGTACCCTTTGGGAGATTAGCTCCTCATTTTGTTTAGTATCAGCTTGTTCTACACAGCACGATGGCACACAGACTAATAGTTTAACAGGTATGTAGATACCGTCAGTATCCTCTTGGTGTGTTAATCCGCTTACTACTTGAAGTAAATAAGAAAGTGGCTTGGAGTGTACTATGCCCTTAAGGCAGAACTGGGCCTGGGGCATTTGTTATTACAAAGGAAGGGAGGAATATACAAAACACAGGGGTTTTTCATCCATTCTTTCTGCAGGAGCAGCCATAAGGCGCTCTGGAGCGTTTGAAAACAAAGATCTCTCTTCCAGGGTAGAATCAGAAGAGCGGGATCTCTGAAAAGCAGAGAAGGAAGCACCATTGCTGTGATTGTTTTGGGTTTGGGTGGGTTTTTTTTTTGGACGGCAATGTCGTGTCTTTTGTAACAAGCTTAGCTCTGGCTCCAGAACAGAGCCAAACAGCCTCCTGCTAGCAGGTGGAAGCGATAACTGAGCAGCACTGAACTACGTGCGATAAATGCCAACACCTTTCCGTGGTCTGACCTTACTCCGTTTTAGTCTGTGATGTGCAGCTGCATGTTGGTGTTTACAGATGGCAGTGAAGATAACTGATGCTATTTCTCTCTCTAGCTGGATGGCACATTTTTTTCTCCTAAATGTATCAGCTAATAAACAGACTCATAATTTTGTTGAGACTGCTGTTGCTGCAGGACCTGATAAACAACAAAGTGTTCTGAGTTGGATTCTGCTGCTGTCATTTTTGGATGTGTTTCTAATTCTGCTGTTGACCTTAGACTGGTCACTTGGACCAATAATATTCTTATAGTCTTCAGCACCTGCTTTTTGGATTCTCTTCCTAGCTCAGGGGTGGAGGGAACCATTGGGACACTGTTGGCTTCACAAAGTTTTAATTTCTAGGTAAAATGGCTTGAACATGTTCACATTGTTACGAAACATTTTCTGATACTTTCTGGTTTTTAGTTGACCAAAATATGTTTGAAGCCACCCAAAGAAAAACTGATTAGCTTGTCACTAATACTTTATTTCAATTCTTAATTTTGAAATTAACCCTCAGAATTTTGAGTTAAAATACCTTAATTTTTTTCAAGGAAAATCAATGTTATGTTTCTGCTCTTTACAGGATCCGAGGCTTGTATTATTCAGCAATCTAAAGGACTGGACCTTGCATGAAGAAATTTACTCTCAGCACTTGTTTTGTATGCTAAGTAATAACTATTGGCCAAGAATGTTACATTTAAGCAAAGAAAAGGCATCTGTTTTTATGTACCTTCATCCAGATGCATAAGCGTCTACTGCAAAATTAGCAGTACTTTGAGATGGGAAGGATCATATATTTGTTTTTGCATGGATGCTCAGTAGTATTAAATCTGTTGACAATGTACTACTTGGAAAAACTGCTATTGAGAGTTGGTCACTTTTATTTACTACTGAGAAATCCCAGCAGCGGTCTACCTGTGGTTTGCAGGTAGTTTAGCATTAAGCATTGCATGGGAGTGCTTTACAGAGAGCAAGGACACAGGCAGAGCAGCCTCTCAGCTATACATCACGCAATCATTCTTTTGAGCTTAGCAATTCCATCTAGCCACCAGTGGAGTTCCCGAAGCATGATTTAATGCATCTAAACAACAGACAAGTTTTATGCTTTAGATTTAAGCCAGCATAACCAAATACCAAATTTTGCTTTTTTTTGTCCACTTTCAGCTATGTCAAATGCAGCCGACTCCTACTTGTTCCACTACTGAGATTCCATTGTCTTCAGCTGAGTTATTTCAGATTTATATTGGGTAGTAAAAAGAAGTGGTTAAGATACTGAGTGAGGGAGCCTGGATTTAATTCTGCCATGCATCTCCTGTATGACTAGCTGTACAAAACTTCCACAGATTCACCACATCTCATTTTAGGCACTAAAATTGCCCTAAGGTGCATCTATGGCTGGCGGAGAGACAGGCAGTTCCTGAGACTGGTAACATTGTGCTGGAATTGAACACTCGTCTGGGGATGCCTCTCTGGTTTCTCTCTACAGGTTTTCCAGACAGAATGTGGGACAACTGCATCTCTAACTAGGATGCCTCAGCTAAGTGCCTATGCTTAGCCCGGCTGAGTTTCACATCGGTGTCTCCGTTCTCAAGTTCGCTGTCTTGAAAAACAGCATAATGGCTATTCTTTATCTTACTGCAGGCACTTGTGAAGAAATCTATTATGATTATTAATTTTGCGGTGCACTTTCTGATTTACTTTACTTGTTTAAAGGAAAACAAGTACACAGAGAACTCATTAAATAGTTGGAATGTTAAAAATTTGCAGCCAAAACTGACATTTAACAAGTACATTATGAGTGTTACCTGGGGACTTCATCTTTTATATAGCACCTTGTTTTGAGGGATAATGTAATGATATCATTCAATTAAAGGTTACATTCCCTTTTTTCTCCCAAAACGTGCTGCTCCGTTTTCTCCAATAAAGGTATTCTCCACTAAGACAACCCTATAGGCTGAAATGGTTTCCCCATCCCAAGGGAAAGAATGTGATTAAGCATTTTGGTTATGTTAGGCTTCATATCAAGGCTGTGCTTTTGCAGGAAAATAATAAACAGATTAGCAACATTGCCAAGAAGAGATTTAGAGTATCATCTCTGATTAAGCTTTTCAAAACCAGCCAGGCAACAGTGGAGAGAGGTTAAAGCTGTAGAAAAGCACAGTGGAAAAAAATGACACGTTTAGTTAGTTTGGTTCAGCTCATTCCCTCGCAAAGCAGTTGTTCAGTGTTACAGAAGAGGCCGGGGCTGGGGCTAGGCCCTCCGGGGGTGTATTCCTTGCTTTGTTACTGGGTTGTGTAAACGCTCTGGGAAATTTATTTCCCTCCTCTTCCGTCACCTGTCTGAAAGTTTGGGGAGTACAGATCATCTTCTTGTTTGTTCTTTTTATAGCATCTCCTGTAAGAATCTCAGATGTCTTTCTCTCTTTTCCTAGCAAATTCCAAATACAACTCGTGCAGACCCTGCGGCCCCTCCCAGCCCACTGGAGACTCCTTGCCCTTCCATTCCAGGGACAGAAGAGGGTCTAGAGGATATTTTTAACCTGACAACTGCTCTGCCTGTCTCGTTGCCAAATAGCAGCAGAGTTCTAGCTTCATGTCATCTATATGAGTAACGGACTTGCCAAATGATTTCAGGGAAGAACTTGGGGCCCATATACAGAATGTTTTAGGTTTGTACAGAAATCTGGTGTGGCTTGTCATCAGGTTTTACTAGCCTGTTCTATAAGATAAACCTCATTAACTGCAGAATTCTTCCACTCCTACTTCAGGAGGTGCAACTTATCTGCAGGTCTTGTTTTGACTGGTTTGCCTAATAGCAAATTTCAGTCCAGTTCCCAGCGTTTAAGCAAATCCAACGATGCTTTCTTTGATACTAATATTACTGGAGGAAAAAGAAAAAAAAGAAGCCCTTAAAGAAATACTCTGGCCTCTTTCTCCCCTAGTTCCCTGCCCTCTCATCTCAAAAGGAATTTCTTGATTGTTCTTTCCAACACAGTTATAATCTTAGATTAAAGGGAAGGGGAAAAGAGCTTTCTTTTTTGCTTTTTTTTGTCTACTCCCCTGCGTGCTTCTGTTTTCAGTCTGGAGGAAAAAGAAAAAAAAGAAGCCCTTAAAGAAATACTCTGGCCTCTTTCTCCCCTAGTTCCCTGCCCTCTCATCTCAAAAGGAATTTCTTGATTGTTCTTTCCAACACAGTTATAATCTTAGATTAAAGGGAAGGGGAAAAGAGCTTTCTTTTTTGCTTTTTTTTGTCTACTCCCCTGCGTGCTTCTGTTTTCAGTCATTCAAGAAGGGAACGAAACGCTTTGAGTTGAAGTTACTTGCTAACTTTTTTCCTATTGCCTCAGAAAATTTCCTAATGGCGGGGGAACATCAGGAGTTCAAGGTTGCATACATGCAGCTTTGACTATTTCTTTAGGCTTTGAAATCTTGTTTGAACTCACACAGGCTTATCCACACAGACCTAGTAGTAATTCTAAACCATTTACTTCCAAAGGTGACTCCCCTCAGGGAAGACAGCAGCACCAAGCATGTGCCGTAGGGTAGCCGTAACTGGCCTTTAAGTCTTTTCTTGCTAACTTAAGAACATAGGAAGCAGCATTAGTGGTCATCGGACTGTATTGTTTTCCACAAATAAAGAAGCCCGTTTGCCACTACACCGTGTGTGTGTATGGGGCTGCTGGGCAGTGGATGTGGTCATCGTGGTGAAACCCGTTCCTTCACCGAGTGTACTTTGATACGGGCCTAGCATTGCGTGGGGAGCGGCGTGGCAGGGCAGAATCAAGTTAATCATATTGATTTCTCCGGAGAATATCCATTGTTGTCTTCTGTTTTTTCGTATCTCCATTTCTTTTTTTCAGTTCTCCTCGCTTCTGTAATACTTTCACCTTGCCTTCCTCAGTCTCTTCTTTTTTCCACTTTACAAAGCAACAGGGATAGTGCAGCCAGGATCAAAATGTCAGACACGGTGCTTTGAATGGATTTAAAATCAAACAAAAAGGTATTTCTGAAAACTCAGTCCTCTCAAAAGACACAGATTAGATGTCAGCGCCTTAAAGAGCGTAAATTAATAAACCTGTGTGGGCTACATCAGTTTACTCCAGCTGAGAATCTAACCCTGACTTTGTGTATTCCCAGCCTTCTGGATTCATGACATACTGGCAGATTCAAGGTTTGATATTCTGGGTGGAGTACAGGCAGAACTGAACATCAGGTCAGTGCAATGCTCTAACCTGTTTTTTTTATGTGATCCTTGCTTTAATGGAAGGAAGAAGTGTGTGCATCTGTGAATAACAGAATAGCTTTGGAACATTTGAGATCACCTCAGCAGAGAATAACTTATAGGAAGACTATATGAGATAATATACCAAACATATACTGCTGCGCCTATGACTATGTAATTGAAGATACATAGTCCATTTTTATGTGTGTGTACAGTTTGTCTTCTGTACAAGTTTATAAGCCAGACAGGAAGTAAACGCTAAACTTAGAATCATAGAATCGTTTAGGTTAGAAAAGACCTTTCAGATCATCGAGTCCAACTGTTAACCCAGCACTGCCAGGTCCACCACTAAACCATGTCCCTAAGCGCCTCATCTACCCGTCTTTTAAATACTTCCAGGGATGGGGACTCCACCACTTCCCTGGGCAGCCTGTTCCAAGGCCTGACCACTCTCTCAGTAAAGACATTTTTCCTAATGTCCAGTCTAAACCTCCCCTGGTGCAACTTGAGGCCGTTTCCTCTCATCCTATCGCTGGTTACTTGGGAGAAGAGACCGACCCCCCCCTCGCTCCAACCTCCTTTCAGGTAGTTGTAGAGCGCGATGAGGTCTCCCCTCAGCCTCCTCTTCTCCAGGCTGAACAGCCCCAGTTCCCTCAGCCGCTCATCCTTTATCATTTAGAAGAATGCTATTTACAATGCATTTCCTCCTTAAGGGATACATCTGTGATAGGGGCAACTTAAGAGACCATGCTGAAGAGATACCAAAGGCACTGGAGCTCAGGAATAATGCTGCTTTCTGAGCTACAAACGCTCTGCCTGCTCCTGCTGGCCACACTAGTTCTGACACAGGCCAGGATGCCGTTGGCCTTCTTGGCCACCTGTCTTCAGCTGACCACTTGTCTCCATATTTCCCAGCAGCCTGGCCCTATAAAGAAGATTCTCCTTCACTCCCTTCCTCCTACCTCAGATTTTAGATCTGGCACAGTCCGGGCCAGATGTCTGAAAAGTTGACTTTTTCTCTGGCTTCTTGACAGGCGCTGAGGTAAGGAGTGAGAAATTAGCAATGACTTAATGCTGCACTGTGACCATCATTATGCGTTTAGAATTTTAAGTCGTGAGCTCATAGAAAGTTTCAGACTAGATCTCTGCAGATCAGTTAATCCAGCTTCCTCCTGAAACCAGAGCTCATCTTAAAGCTCAGTTGACTTGTCAAAGGCCGCCTCCGGTTGTTTTGAAAATGTTGAAGGAGGCAGATGCAGATGCAGTAACTTCGATGCAGAACCTGTTCTAGAGCTTACCAACTCTAAATGGTGAAGAAGTCTTTATGATTCAGAATGCGTTACCTCCCTGCCCTGTGCGGGGGTGTATGTATATACCCAGTTTCACAAGATCGTGCCCTGAGTAACAGTAATAAAATCCGTGGTTTTGCTGTTTGCTTTTGGTTTGCACCGGTGTCGCTGAGATGGCAATCTGTCCCAACTGTTACAGAGGATCAGATGATTGAAAACGTTCTTTTCGTTCCTGTCTCTTCTTTATTTGCTTGCTAACATTGCCATTTGGCTTCTGTCTTGCTCGGGGATATTCTGGTATAAACCCCCTGTTTCTGTTGCTGGATTGGGGTCAGAAGGTGGTCTGAAGGGATGATTAACTGCAAAGGTGCAGAAGCAGATAAACCCTCATGAAAACCACTTGTAAGAATGAAGCCAAGAATATGTATTTAGAAATCCATTTAGGTCTCACCATCTTGCTTAAAATGGAATTGGATAATAATAGCTGGCTGGGCAATACGGTTAATGAAAAGCCCCGAATATAAAAGTTACCAAATGTAAAAGTTGAGGTTTTTTATGTGAGCTTTGCTTTTCCAGTAAGCTTTTAAGACCCTATTCTCATTTTAAGCAATCTACTGATACATTTAACAAATGTCAAGATGAAATGCTTCAGCAGAGATCAAAAAGACTGAGGGTTTTATTGTACTACTCTTACAGCACTGATAGCCTGTATTGAACTTTCATGCTAAGGATCAATAGCTTTATTTGATCAAACATGGTGAACTATCAAAGACATCGGTCTCTACCTAAAGGACACTTCAGATTGAGCTGTCTCCCTTGAGAGCACGAGGGCTCCTGAATTTGTGCTTTGATATTTGCTCGTGTCCCTGCTTATTTTGAAATTATTTTTTAATTCTGGTTTTTTTTTTTTTTTTTTTTTTTAACCACTTGTATTGTTGTATATTCATGAGTGTTCTCCATGCCCTGGCGTGGCATGTGGAGATCAAAGTCACTGCTTGCGATCGTGAGGCCAGTGCTGGTCCTAGCAAAGCGTTTGGGTTTATCTCCACAGCGTATTATTTTGAGCTAATCTCTCGAAACCAAAACTCAGTGGCGTTAGAAGACTTACGATTGCAAGGAAATCGCAAGAAGGGACGCGGCGGGGCTGGGAAGTTCGAACGGACCCATCCATTGGGGGTGAGGAGGACGGCTGAGCTGTTTGTGCCGATGGCTGTGGAGGAGGAGGAGGAGGAAAACGATGCTTCCCCTGAGGCCACGAGCTGAAGAATTTGCCCCACAAACTCCCTTGTCTTCCCCACCCTCCCACCTCCGCAGTAAATGGTGAAGAGCTCTCAGCTGGTGAACTTAGAATAAACACTTGTGTTTGTCAGCAGAGCTGCTGAAAGAGGAAAGCGGTGGGAGCGGGGTGGAGGTGGCTGGGGAGGGGAGGAGAACGAGGACGGGAAGGAGAACTAAAAAATACCAGAATTAATCTTTCGACCATACTTTAGACGAACTTGGCGAAAGCAGCATTTTAGTCTGAATACAAGGAATGGCAAAAGCTGGAGGAAGCTGAGTTGCAGAGGGGAGGGCTGTGGTACTGGTAGGTGGAGGGGGTTCTGCAAAGCCCTCGGAGCCGTCTGTTTTTCTCTGACAATGTGCCCTGAATCACGTACCTTAAGGCTGCTTCTAGTGGCAAAAAAAGTGCTTTAGCTTCTCTGCAAAGCCAGCTGGCATGCTGATGTGGAGCGCACGTGTGTCCGTGTGTAAATCCGTAAGGGATGAAAAAGCAGGTGAGTAAACCACCTCTGTAGAGATGCACGGGTCAGAGCAAACAGGCGTCCTTGTGATGAGAACCTGTAACGTTAATAAAGAAGAAATACTGGTACCTACTTAGCACGCGAGGGTGAAAGTGGCGTTTTGCTCCGAGAGGGGAATTACAGCTCAAAGAGGGAGTGTAACATCCCTAAGGGAGAGGTTACAAGGAGGAATGTGGCTTTTCTCCTTTCTCTGGGTCCTTCTTTGCTGCTTTCTCAGCCGGAGGATTTATTTCAGCCTAATGGTGTCAGGCAGGAGGTTGGGAGCGTTGCGGGCTGGACAGGAAGACTCTCCATTGTGCTAATAGTCTTGGGGGTCCAAGAGGCTGAAGATTTGAGGATATATTTCAATAGTGCATTAAGTTACTCTGCGGTGAACCCAGTTTTATTTCACTCATTGCAGCAGAGTTTGTTCGTTGTTGTACCAAACAGAAATTGGCAACCAAATCAATGCCCTGCTAGCCAGGCCTTACCTAATGTGAAAATGTCTTGAATTTGAAGTAGATGCAATGTAATGCACGAAATGCCGCTGTCCTTGCATTAACTGTGGAGCAGTGGTTTTGTTCAGCATTCCCCAAACACCATCTCTCTACGGACACCGTGAAGTGACCACTGTTCTGAACACCATTTTTAAGCCATTCTTGCAATACCGTGGATGAGATGTTACTGCGGTTTTACAAACATGTGCAGAGCTAAATATTTCTGAGCTGTGGGTTCCAGCTGTGCTGTGCTCTTAGATCTGAGGAAGCTTGGGGAGCAGAGGTTAACCTCTTCATCTGAGCCACAGACCAGCCTCTTCCTTCTGGTTAGGTGATTCATGGAAAGAACAAGGCAGAAGCCTGAAGCATGGAACCAATCTTGACTTCTTCTTTTGTTTGTGAACGCTGATGATCCCAGTTATGATTTCTGGCTTGCTGCTTTCTTCATGCAGCTTTGTACTGAAATACAGAATGGGGGAATGCAACCGTGCTAACGTTTCTTGATTTGGATAAGGATCAGGATCAGCCTGCAGATCTGTGAATGTCTTTTCAGTGGTCCCCTTACCAGAAAGTAGCAAGAGGAAAAGTTTTGTGCCTGCTTCTAGTGGAGGAAAAAAATGCTGCCAAGTCTGTTGCCGAGGAACTGGCTGTTTAAATTAAAGGGTAACTTAACCCTCCTGTTTCTCCTTTCTATTTTTACAACACAGCTGAGTGTGAAAGTTGGGTGGTTGGTCTGCAGTTCTAATGCCCTGGTCGTAAGGCTGTGCTGACTGCTCAAGGGGCCAATATGCTGGCAAATGCTGGCTATAGTCTCTTCCCTTTGTTCCCATATCAATAGGATCTCACTTTATTGCGCAAGGTACTCGTCCTGTTGCATGAAGGGCAGTAAAGGGTATTAGAACGCTGCCAGAGCCCCTGAGACAAAGTCATCTCCTTCAAGGTGATGAGGGTGTTGATTTCTGAGGACGCTGGGTGAGTAGGGTGCTCTTTGCTGTTGTGTCGTACTTGTGGGCCCACAAGTTGGAAGGAAAAAAGGCTCTAAATAACTGGATTCCTGGTTAGGGTGGAGACAGCATAAGAAATGGAGAGATGGTTATAGCTCAATGAAGCACTAGATTGCAAAAGTGAGTCTCTTATACACATCTGAATAAACTCCATATTTATGAACAGATACAGAAAATTGTAGAAAATCCTGTGACGGGAGATGATTTCACAGGGAAAAAAAAGCTGTTTAGTACTGGAACTCAGGGCTGCTATTCTCTCTCATGCTAGTTCTTTGGAATTAGGATGTGTGTGAACAGTAATCTTAAACTATACAAAAAGTGAGTTTCATACAGATAACTCTTCCCTGCTGACAGTCTGCAAAGATGTACTCGATGCAGTAGAAATCCATGCTGGTTTAGCTCTATCAGTCAGTATTTCCCAATTATTTCTCCAATGTTTTCTACTCCTCAGCGTTGATAGTTTTATCGTGACCAAGTCCCGTCTGAAGTGCTCCAGTGTGTCCATACAACCAGCTCTGGTTTTGTCGACTGAAAGGCTAAGAGGGATAGTATAGTTAAAGGGCTTGATGTGAGGGTCTGAAACTTGACCTCTGCCACACACTCCCTGGTAGGTCTGGGCAAGTTATTCAGTCTTTCCGTCACTTTTCTGCAAAATAGGGCCATCTCTCTTTCTGCCTGGCTTGGTTCAGTTAAGTGTATGCTATTTTGGACGGAGCTGATACCTGCTTTGTGCATGTGTATGATCTGGCACCACGGGATCTGGCTTTTGGGGGATGCTACTGTGACTGCGGTAATGACTGGGCATTGGAAATGGCCCTTCTGTTGACTTGGTAGTATGTGTGTCTTCGGTCTTGAACGCTAAATCCTCAGCTGGCAATAATACATTGCAAGACAGAAAAACAAAGGATTGTTCTATGCCAGCTGCCCTGGGAACAGAAATAGTTATGTTCTTAAGCAGACTTACTAATTGTGTGGGGTTATTAAAGCGACTGGATAATGGCTGCTTGCTTTCTCCAGCCTCTTTAGATTTATGGTCGGTACCTACTGATGATCAGTTTTAGTGCTTTCCTTCGCTTTTAGATGCAGTGTAATCTGTATACCTGCATTTGCAGATGCAAGTTGGTCTTACCTGATTATATCCACTGGGAGGGCAAAGAATTCAGTAGGTTATTGTTTAAACATGCACTAAAATTAGCAACTGTTTAAGAGCTATACTGTTTTGTATTGAGGGACGACAGGAAACGTGGTAACATTGAATGGAAAATAGCATAATGGAGCGCATAAGATGAAATTCACTCTTAACTGTCATCACATGGTCTAGGTACCATTTAAAACCTCAAAATGGGATCTAAATTGTTTATAGGAGCTAGTCTTGTATCTCTTTACAGGGATAAATTTCATCTTGCAGCAATGCCCTTACTGATTGAAATAAATTGCTTTGGGGAGTTGATGTGCCTGGAAACAAATGTACTGGTTGGGGGATAACTAATACTGCAGAAGATTTCTCTCCTGGTGTATATAGTTTCATTCATACGCTCACAACTATTACAGTAAAAATGTTACTAGTTTGCATATTCAAGCCCAGAAGTGCTGAGCAGTCAGAGCTGTGCTTGAAAGTGATGGAAAACCCTGATCCGAACATGTATTACTGTCTATATGGCATTCTAGGGCACTGGAAATTAAACACCTGAAGTTAGTGGTCTCCCTTGACTATAAAGGTTCTCTCTCTCAGTTTGCTGTTTGTCATCTGGACATTATGTCTTTTATCTCTTAGAGATGCTGTGAAAAATAAATTGTTTCTGAAAAACTCAAAAATAGAGTGCTGAGAGCAATAAAAAACCCAGTGAGGAGCTTAATTGTATCTTCAGGGAAGGTTTAGAGTAATATGCTGTAAATAAGGTATAGGACCTCTCACCAAACAATAAAGGACATGACAAAGTATTGAAGAGCTGTTGGTTAAGTGAGGAGAACCTGCCTTGTACATCACGGACCCTATGTCTGGGGAGAGTAAGGAAGAGATGAAAGAAGGATGTGATCATGAAAGATGGAACCGATCCGCATTAGAGCGATGCAGGTAGCTTCAGGAGGTACTGGGCAACAGCAAAGCGAGTATTTCCCAGCTTTCAGTTCTTTGTCTCCACAATTGACTTTTTGGGAGCGTACTCTGTCTCAACAACCGTAGCCTACATAGTCAACACAAAGGACTTGACGGCATCTGTTTCTTGGGCAAGGATCTCCTTGAGTTTTTTGCTGCTAAAGTTCTGAATCCTGCCCCTTCCAAACCGTTAGGTGCAAAGGGGATCCGTTGGTTGGCAGCAGTAGCAGGTCATTATCTAGTAAGTCGAGCCGGCACTAGAGGGAGATACGGTACTCTTAAGGCTTGAAACTCAAAAGCATGGGGTTACCGTGGACTGTGAGAACCTATCACACCACTGCTTGCCATTAGCTGACAAAGCTGCTTGATGTACTTTGTTGTGTACAGTAAGAATGTAATCTATCAAGAAATGAGAGATAATGACGTAAACTACAGTGTGCGGATAACTGGTTGTCATGTGTTGCAAATGGAAGATCATAGCGTTTCTCTGAGAAGTGTTGTGAAGAGGAGAAATAATGCTGGGCGGTCCAAATGTTGCATCTGTCTTAAAACTGTGTTAAGGCATTTTCTCACAAAAGGCTTTCTGCTCTGCAGCTGAAGGTGGCAAAGTTATGCTCAAAGATGACAAATAGATTTTGACTAGTGAAGACTCTTTACTGCCCTTCCTGATTGATGTTATCGTTCCTTTGTAAATAAGTGGGGATGTTTTAATGGACTGCCAGTTGCAGTAACATTCTGAATTTCTTCTTTGGTCTCTGTTTTTCAGGAGCTGTGCGGCAAGATCATCAAAGCAATTTTAATGTTTGTGGCTTCTCAATTACCAGGAAGACACAGTGCTGCTAGCTTGGGGAAATTATTAGAGGCTGCTTCACACTATGATACAGACTTTTCTTACTCAAGCATAATTATCTCTATCTTGATAAGAAATGAGAAGGTCACAGTAAGAATTTCTGCCCAGTTCAGTGTTGTCGCTCCCTTGTGACCAAGCCTGTGAAAAGGATCTGTCTTCCTGACTGATCTCACGCTGTCACGTCTTCATGCTCCTGACCAGTTCTGTTCAGTGATGGAATATAGAAGCCCTCAGTAGCCACGGAGATGTGTTTCAGTGTTGACTCTGGTGGTACCTGCTGTGTTCCTAGTCAGTACCTTGGCAACCAGCTCTTAGAAGAAGCCAGGTAGATGCATAAAGGCCAGCTTGCAGATCTCCCTTCCCAGCTGTTTGTTAGTTGGAAGATGTCTTTTCCTTATTTGTGAGGGGAAATGGCCTCTATTGCACCTAAAAAAAGGACAAATAATGCTTCTGGAAGCATTATTTCCTTTAAATAGGACTAGTCTTTTGACACTGGGACAGTTCAGGTGCCTCTGAAAATCTCCTGATCGTGCTCAGAGGGTGCTGAAGGTGGCAGAAGCATCATTGCCTCAGCTGGAATGGAAACTTCAGAACTCTTGCAGAGATACCATGAGGTTACAACTAGCAAGAAGCCTTGGTGGCTGTAACTAACATTGTCTCCTCCATCAGACATCCAGCAGTTGCTCTGTAATGTCCTGTCCATGAACTGAATGATTCTGGGCCAGTTGAACTTACAAGAAGCACAACTCATGGCAGTAAGTGTATGGCTTTACGTTTATTTGTGATTTTTTTTTTTTGTTGGTTTTTCCTATGTGAAATTATGCCAGCATGGATGCATCTTTTTAAAGAGAGGAAAAAATTGCTTAGTGTTTAATGAATGAATGTCGGTACATACTTTGAAGATTTAAAGTGTGATGGAAGTGTTCAGTGTTACGTTTAGAGCCCCATACGCCTTGAGGTCAAGAAAGTCCCATAATTATCTTGGTGCTGCCTATTTACCTCCCGAAGTTTGCTTTGACTTAGCACATTTAAAGAGGCATTTAATTTAATGTTTAGCTTGTGTATGGAAACATCATTTTCATGTCCAATGCTTACTAAGATAAAATAGTAATATTTGGTGAAAAATTGAAGGTTTTAGCTGCTTGTCTGATCTCATCCTGTTTCCACCATAACTGGATTACAGAATCACAGGGTTGTTGAGATTGGAAGGGACCTCTCAAGATCACCCAGCTCAACCCCCCTGCTCAAGCAGGGTCAGCTAGAGCAGTTTGCCTAGGAATGTGTCCAGTCAATATGTCCATGGATGGAGATTTCACAACCACTCTGGGCAACCTATTCCAATGTTCAACGACCCTCACGATAAAAAAGCATTTTCTTATGTTGAGATGGATTTAATCATCATGATCTGAGAGCGCAGAAGAGACATCGGGCTTTGTGTAGAGTTGAGACCACAAATAGCTTAACTGTGCACTTGCAGTAGCTTAGACTAGAGTGACCTCTGCCTTTGGGGAAAATTATTTTATCAGTTAATTCGGGGTAGATTTGATCTTCCATCTTTAGCCACATGTCTCAAGTAGTGAGGACCTGGTGTGGACACTTAATTCTCTATAGATACTGCAGCTGGATGTGGGATTTCTCCCACAAAAGGTTTTCAGACATTTGCGTAGCGGCTAAAAACATAAAATTATAATGGATCATCACTGTAGCAATGTAGAGTAAAGCTGTTCTGGTAAGAATGACAATGCGAGATGGAGGACTAAGTAAAGTTAAACTGTTTTATAGCTGTGATAAACTACTGGTCTGGCGGAATGAAATTTCATTGAATAACATAGGTATTTACTGTGACTTTGTTGACATGTTATGACTTTTTCTACTGGCCTGCGCATTTTACTCAATTCAAATATACTCATGGTTTTGGAGACAACTGGATTGAACAAACTGGTCCCTTGAAATGTCCCAGTCATTGCTGCTAGTCTTGATGTGTGTGATCCATTCTTTTCGCAAGTTGAAGGCTCACTGTTGGCTGTTGGAGGGTTCGTTGGTGGATTTTCAGTCATTTGGGTTCATCAGACAAACCTTCAGAGAGCAGGACAGCGACAGCATCCTGCCAGTGACAAGAGCATACAGAGAAGAGAATTAGATCGTGTATTGGGGATGGAAGGTGTGCTAATGCAAAAATAAATACCAAAGCTGGGGTGTATAATAGCAGCTTGTGTGCACACATGCATGTTGTTGGTTGGTTGTTTTTTAAGGGAGTGTAAATCACAACATTCTATGCCTTTATAGGTACTTTGTTGGATCAAGAACACAAAAATATCATTTCCAAAATTTCGTCTAGCTCCTACTTATGAAGAATTTAATATCCTAAAGCTTTCTTGCTTGCTTTAGTCCCTGAAACCGTGGTAGCTCTACGGGTAATATTTTTCCCCCACTCAACTGAGGAGGAGGGCTGATTTCAGGATGTTTAATAAAAAGAAAATGGCATTTCAGTCTTTGATAATGTAACACTGTATAAAATTATCACTTATCTGTTAACTGAAAACAACCTGGTATAAAACACACAGAATGTAGAAACTGCAAAAGGAAAATTCTTCTTGCTTCAACCCACTTACTTTTGTTGCATCAGCAAGAGAAGTATTTATGTAGAAGATACAGTTCTCACAGTAAGTGACAGATTGCCGTCTTTGCCCATGCACGTGACTCATAATATATCTTAAGATATATTCTGTTGAGTATGTGGGTGTCAAAATAAAGCAAAATAATACATAGTTCTTCCAAGCAGCTCTACTTTCAGAAAGCTTATTGGTGGTGTCAGTTGTTACATGATGAGATGCACAAACTGCATAGCGTGTATATGCTTTTCTTGGAACTAAAAGGGAACTGATATTCAATATTCAACGTGAGTTACAGTCGTGATTGTCAGATCAAAGTAACATCCTGTCAGTTCTAATTTGCTGCTATTCTCTTGAAATTTTAAAGGGCTGAATCCTTCAACATTCCTATTCAGGTGTCAGGCTTGCATCATGATGAATTCAACCTGTTACCTTTTGACATCCTGATAAATGTAGCCCAAAAATATGCATTATTAAATGTTATGGAACATACCTAATATATACTAGTAAAACTGGCAAATGGAAATGATCATAACTCCTAAAACTACTGAGCTGATTCTGTTCTTTCTTTGGCTTCATTTTTGTGTTTCTGTCAGAATACAAGATAAACAAAAAGCCAAGCTTGAGGTTGACAGTCTCAGTTACTTTTAATTAGGTTTAAGTACTGCAAGTCTCAGTTACTTTGAATTTGGTTTAAAATCTGCTTGACTGAAGTCAATAGTTGAAAATTGTCTTCATGCCTGCGGTAGACGGTCATGAATTTGATTACTGGAAGACAATCTTACTAACTACAGGCTAGGTTGTTGGTTGCTATGAATTAGTAGGTCTCTACTGAAGTGAATGGAGTTGGCATATAGACAATGGAGGCAATTCTTCCATTTTGAGTATTTGTATGTGCGCCTTTTTGCATGCGTTGGTCCAAGCAAGTTAGCAATTTGGAAGCTGACATGCTAGGTACCACGATAACTGAAGAGTGTGTGCAGAAGTTCCAAAAAGATGAAAAGTCTATTAGCTAAGAAATTGGGGTAGCATTAATTTTGCCATTCTTGCATGTATTTAATATTGAAAATGAAATGCAAATAAATTAAACTTTTGAAAGTGAGTTCAAAACATCACTGCAATGGTACATGATAGAACATTTTGATTTGCCTGGTCTCCACCATCAAGTCCTTATCCTGCCCATCATTTCTGAAAAGTAACTTCTGCAATTCCCCTTTTAATGTGTGCTCTCAAGAAGCACAGAAGTTGCCGATCAGTTACCCATCTTAGGTCTCTTCTTGATCCCTGACTGGGAATTTCTCAGACCAAGGATGCTGCTTCCAGTGGTCAGTATCTACTAATACGTAACAGCACCAGCTCTTGGGTTTGGTTCTCAGAACTGCGAAGTATCGGACGTTGGCTTCTCCCTCCGCGGTGTAAGTAGCACTTCCAGGCCACGGCTGCTGCCCAGGTGAAAGCTTTTTGCTGTGCCCTGGTACTAAGCAGCAGGGGACGATAACAGTGGAAGCTGCTCCAGGAGTATTTTCAAGATGATCTCTAGAAACGATCTTGATGTCGGCACCGACGTGCTGTTGTATGGCTTCTGAAGTGGCCTGGGTTAATATGGGCGTGTATTTGTCTGCTTATGTTCCCTCCAATTTGTTTCCTTGCAGGTTGCAAAACTACAGAACAAATGTTTCAAACAGCATTCTAAGATCTGAAAAGAATAACAACATAAGCAGAAGGCACTCACTGATGCCAGTAAATTCTTCATAGCTGTAGCTTATTCATAAACATGAGCAGATAAGTATTCAAGGGGAAGAAAGGACTAATTTTTAACTGATTGAGGCAAAATTTCTTCACACAAAATATCTGATACGGCGCTCCTAGGCGAACCTAGCGAAAAAGGTAAAGTGTTGTTCGAGAGAGGAGGAGTTGACACAAATTGAATGGACATAGAGAGATCCCAAACACACTTTTTTTATTTAAACAGAGGCATTTAGGCTGATCTGTACAGCTTTTCCTAGGGTTAATAAAGGTAAGCCTCAGTGGCTGACAGGCAAGAAGACAGTTCCAGAAACCAGCTTAAAGGGTTGCTCCCCTCACTTCCCAGCCCAGTGTGTCAGGAGGAGCAAGGCAGAAAAAGCCATCAGGAAGCAGAAGGACGTAGACGGCAGAAGGCAGCAGCGGGTGCGGGCGTTGATTTGAGGTTATAAATAATGGCATTCATCCAAGTGTGAGGCCTGATGCTGCTTTAGAGTGGGATTGCTGTAAATCGGGGGGCATGGTTACATTAGGCTAATTTCAGGCTATTAAACTTGTATCAGAAGGATCCTTTTTTTTACCTCCTATTCTGAAGATGGTGTTGGAGGGCGGGATGGGCAGTGGTACACTGAGGAAGCAGATCTCTCTTTGGGGAGCTCGTAGAGGGACGTATTTACGGTTAAAGCCTTTTTAACGTGGTGATTTGTGTGCCGTGATGTCTGAGGCAGAGCAAATACAAGTCACTGTCTTTGCTTAAGAAGGGTTTTGCTGCACGGAGCCGCCACTGCATCAGAGACCTTGCCTCTAAAATGCATCCACAGAGGCAAAAGGAAGCATCGCTTTTTCCCATTTTTATGGAGGGGCAATACGGATTCATGGATTCGCGGCAAGTGACTTGCCCAGAGTTTTGTCTGATGTCTTTGACCGAGCTGTGAATGACGAAAACTGGTTTCAAGTCCCACTCCAGTGCGTGAAACAAGAATGTTCTTCCTCGCTCCTAATCAGATAGCAATTACAAGAGTAGAGCAGGAAAAGGCAAACTGGAACAGCGTGCCAAACCTACGCGTAGACTTGTAGGCAATTTCCTTTCTTATTTAACTGCATAAATAATCAAATGCGCCTATTGGAAAAGCTGAGATATTTCCCTTGGGATCTAGACCTGCCTTGCATGTTTAAAATATTTATATATTTGAGCTGTCAATTTTTCTAACTCTATCAAGGCTGAAACAACTATAGGGTCTGCAGATGAAAGATGGTACTTGAAAAGGAAAAGAAAGCAGTGTGTTAGGCCCATTTAATTTAAATGTGCTGTATTAAATCTAAAGCGCTGTCTCCGCTGTGTCCATGCAGTTTGGCTCCTTATTAGTATTACTAAGAAAGAAAAGATACTTTAAAGCAGGCATGGTTTGAGATTAAGGTAATTTAGGTTAGCGCAGTGGTTTAGAATACCAAGGCACTTTTGTACGGCTCTCATTGTACTCTAAGGCGAGAAAGGAGGCTGGATATGTGACAGCAGTGCTTTGAAGCGATAGCTTAGCCAGTGCGATGCCCGAATCTCCTGGGAATAGGGGAAGAGGTGTTACCTGGTGGTGCAGGGAGGAAAGAACAATGAAGGGCGACACAGAGAGTTTGCCCTGAGACTGGAATAAGTAGGTCAGCTCAGCGCAGTCCTGCTCCCGATGTTTGTTCCGAGTGTTTTGATGGAGCGCTGCTGAGCTATACGAGCAGAGAACTTGGTTCTTGCCCCTCTGAAAAACCGATGAGCTGCTGCGAGCCGTCAAACCTGCCAGGTGCTTACACACATTGCAAAACAGCTTTGAAAAACTCATCAGGGAGGAGAATCTTTTATTTGTTGGTGCAGATAACAGGGGAAGATGCAATTGTGTGAAGGGCTTTGAAGTCACCTCCTTTTGGTACAAAACAGCACCACTGTATTAACCCTGATGACTGAGGGTCCTTTAGCAAGGACCCTGGCCTTTGTTAAAGGCTAGGATAAAAAAAACTGAGATTGCCTTCAGTTTTGTTTCTTTGGGAGGTTTTTCTTTGTTTTTAAGTTTGTATAGGACCTTTCATTATGGGCTACTGGCCTGTGATTGGATTTTCTACGTGACAGTTTAATAAAAGCAACAAGAGCTCATTTTGTGATTTAATAAAATCTCAGAGCCTTGGTATTATGAAGATGACAGTGCAGAATAATCTGTTGAGCTACTTATGACTGGGAGAGCATTTCTGCTCTAGTTCCACCAACCTTAGGATTTTACAGTGACTCCTGTGCTTAATGTTTTCCTTACGCAGAAGAAAGGGAGCCTAAACACGTGAATATAATTGAATCATTTAGATCTTTATGTATTTGATTACTGAGGGAAAAACAAGTAGATTTGGGTGATATAATGCTCCCACCGAGGAATCTTTGCTATTCTTACAGGTGCTTTGCTTGTTTGTTTTGTTTCCTTTTTCGTTTAAGATTTTTTCTGAAGAGAAGGAAAAGTTGCATGACAGCTGAGTAAGGATCTTGCTCATATTTAGCTGGGCCTTGTTCTAGAAGCAATGTCACAGGAAAAAACTGTATTTGCCATCGTATTTCTATTTGGATTCTAAAATGGATGCTGAACAAGCACAGCATTTGTTCTCCCGGTATTTGCAATCCTCAGGGAGCTCAGCAGAAAACCTCAGGGAGCTCAACAGCTCTTTTTCTCTGCGGCTTGTCTTGTCTGCAGCCTGAGTCGTACCGAGGGAAAAAGACTATGTAGAAGATGAATGTAATCAGTGAAGCTTCCAGAGACAAACATTAGCAACACCACCATTCTCGATGAGTTACTATTTCTTTGGGTGAAAATATACCCCGCATTAGATAATGCTCTTTCAATAATTGCCTATTACAGAGGTGTTTTAAGTTAATGAATAACTAGTTTGGGGTTAGTTTTCAGAAGGGTTTGGTTTTCTTTCTCTGCTAGCATCTGAGTGCCGCCCATTAAGTGCATCTACGGAGCACTTAATGACAAGAAAATTGTTTGAAGGAACCATCCTGTGTAATGAGGTATTTCAGCAATTTATTCCGTACAATATGTTAGCACCAAAAATTAGAACTTTGGGCAGGCTCGTGGGCAGATGTGAAAACCTGTCGAGTCTCCCTGTAGACAACATCTATTTACCATGGAAAAATTTCCTTAAGGATATGTTTTTGTGACTGTATGAAATGAAAGCAAAATGATGCACATTCAGAAGAGGTCATTTAAGTATAAGTTATTCGACAAGATAAATTAAAATTTACCCTTAGCCTGCTTGACGTGACCTAAAAACTGGAATTTGAGGTCGAGTAGGCTATTTTAATTCAGAGAAGAAATTGGTTCTGAGGTCAGATATCCTTTGGATTCAGTCCTGAGTTGTTACGTGTTACCTGAACTCCTGTTTCCCTCAGTACAGTTCGAATCAAGCAGCAGGGGATGGTTTCTTTGTTCACTTCTCCAGGCCTTTCTTTAACCAGCAATTTACCTCGAAACAGCCTCTCCTCCTCTCCTCCCCCCAGGGCAGCCTCTCCGAGTGACACTGCCAGAGCTCCTCTGGGGCGATGGGTTTTCTTCCTGGTGGCCTAAAATGAACTCCACTGCTCCCATACTGCTGATACGCGACTTCTGTTTGGGACTGTGTTCCCTCTTGGTTTGACTGCCTGAAACAAGAAATGGGGCTTGGTCCCATCTCATCTGAATGGAAGACAGCCCTGAAACCTTTCCGGTTGTGCCAGTTTCGGCTGGGATAGGGTTAAATTTCTTCCTCGTGCTGTGTTTTGGGTTTAGTATGAGAAGGATGTTGATAACACACTGATGTTTTCAGTTGTTGCTAAGTACCCTGCTAGTCAAGGACATTCAGCTAAAAAAAAAAAAAACAACACCCAAAAAACCCAAAAAACAAACAAGTGTTGGGAGGGAGCATAGCCAGGACAGCTGGCCCAGCTGGCCAATGGGGTATTCCATACCATATGACGTCATGCTCAGTATATGAATAGTAGGTGTGTTCCAGGAAGTAGCGATGGCTGCTTGGTTATCGGTCAGCGGGTGGTGAGCAATTGCACTGTGCATCACTCATTTTGTATATTCTATCATTGTCATTATTATTTTTCCTTTTCTGTTCTATTAAACTGCCTTTATCTCAACCCCTGAGTTTTTCTCACTCTTACCCTTCCGATTCTCTCCCCGTTCCATTGGGGGTGGGGGAGTGAGCAAGTGGCTGCGTGGTATTTGGCTGCCTGCCAGGTTAAACCACAACTCCGGTCAGTGGGGTTTTTTCTATGTTCCAGCCCAATAAAGGTCTATCCCCCTCTATTCAAGAGAATATGGCAACTCTGTACGTTTCCACCACGTTCCTTGTACTCAAGTCATAATGCTTAACTCAGATTTATTTTTCTTTTAATTTGCCTTTTCAGTTCTTATCCTTTTTTTCCTCTCAGGTCATCTTTCTCACCTGTTCAGCCATGAAAAGCAGAAAGTAAAAATTAAATCTCTGCCTCAATTTTGTTCCATATTCACATGAATCCAGCAGCTGGAGAATAAAGGCAGCAAATCCTGCAGCACTTGTGGGAGCTGGCAGCACTGATTGCAGCTGCCTTTGTTGCCTTTAAGCGTGGTTCAAAGTGGTGGGACGACAAGGTAAAAGCAAACATAGGACATTTCCAGGAATTAATAGCTACACTGGACTGTCTTGAAAGATGTCTAGCCAGTATCCTTGAGAGAAGCTGTTAAAGAAATGTCTGTTGATAACTTGTTAATCTGACATGATGCAGAGCAAAAGCGAGTGTGCCTATTTTGCAGAAGAGGCGAACTGAGCGAGAGACCGCTGAAGGCGTGCGGTTTTGAAGGACATGACACTTAAAGTTTCTTTATGCTTGTTAGACAAAAGAGGGCATAATTAGACTTCAGGCAGGCTCCTGTCCTAAAGAAACCAAGGGGGAGTTTCTTTATGTGTCGGGTTAGCGACAGTGTCTCCTATAGCTATAAACCTACTCATGTGTTTCCAAGACCGGGTTGGCATATGAGCTTGCTGCGAGCTTTGTGTATCCACAGCTAGAGGCCTGGCGCTTGAACGGTACATCCATTTGCTGTTATTATTCCATTGTCATGTGTTTTTTGCCTATTATCGCTGCAGCCATGTTTTGAAATAAGTACTCCCCTCCCATGGATCTGTTGCTTTGCGGTGCGCGTTTGGAGATTGCTCATGCTGCATGTCAATGGGATTTAGGATGAAACAGGAGAAGTCCTGGGATTTTTGTAAGCCAGTCCCATCATCTGTCTTTTGTGAGCTTGGAAAGTTGTCAGTCAGCACAGAAAAAATATTGGCAAGCCTGGCTGTTCCCTTGCTGCTGAATGGGTTTCTGGAAGGACAGCAGAAGTCATGCAGTGAATCCTTAAACAAGTCAATAAAGGCAAACGTGGAGGAAAACGTTGCAGTCAGGGAGAGGTTCCTCCTAGATTTTTGTGCAACCAGCTTCATTTTGTGGGCTACTGGTTTTGGGACCATCCAGCCACAAAGGACAAAGCAGTGCAGGGTGTCAAAACTCCCTTTCTAGGAATCTGGGCAGCGTTTTCAGCAGGTTAATACCCTCAGCGCTCCTTTAAGACAGTGCAGAGAAGCATGTGGCTACCATCTTACAATCTCTAGCAGTTAAATCATAGAATCATAGAATAATTTGGATTGGAAGGGACCTTTAAAGGTCGTCTTGTCCAACCCCGCTGGCGTGGGCAGGGACATCTTCAACTAGATCAGGTTGCTCAGAGCCCCGTCCAACCATAATAATAACCTGAATAAATAAATAACCTGAATCAATAAATAACCTGAATCAATAAATAACCTGAATCAATAAATTACCTGAATCAATAAATTACCTGAATCAATAAATTACCTGAATCAATAAATAACCTGAATCAATAAATAAGTGTAGTGAGGAAGAATTCATTTTAAGGTCAACTGTTACATACAAGGTCTCTTGTGAGGGAAAGACAGGTATTGCTCTCAGAAGTTGGGCAGCAAACACTTCTGGATCTGAATGGTTGGAGGTTTTGAGCTTCTTCTGAGGCCACTGGTAGGGTTTCTGTGTCTGCAGTGTGAAAAACAGACTCGTAACCAGCATTTGTAAGAACCACTAGTGAACAGTTCCGTTATAAGGTAGCGTGTCTAAATAGCGAGACAGCAGTCACGTTGGTAATGCTATGTGGGATCAGCATGAACCTGTAGCAAGAGAAAGCAGAATGGTGCTTTCTGTTATGTGCTATGTTAATAAACTGTCTTCAAGAGAGGCCTGGGACACATCCTTCTTGACAGGAGCCCAGGACCTCGCAAAAGCATGTCTGAGAGCTTGAGGCAGAGCTGAGAATCTGCAGGAGCTTTATGGCGTTAAGTCGTTCTGCTCCTCCGTAAACCCACTTTCAAATGGTTTAATGCATTGAGAAACTGCACAATTTGTAAAATAGTCTGTTGAACTAATTGAAGTTAACTTGCCGCAAATTCTAGCTGCAGACAAGTCTTACAAGTCAGCTGTGATGTGGAGCTTTGTTCCTAACCTGACATAATGGCCACAGCGCTAATGATTTCATGGGTCGGCATCCACAGGAGACTTGTTTGGAGAAGAAGACTTGATCACTTCTACAGTATGAACAAAATGTGTGTAGAAGAGGGGTTTCTTCTTCTTTTTTTTGTCTGCTATTTTTTGGGATTATTTTTCCTTTGACAGGGAATTTTTAGACGGAAAGAAAGAAATCAATACCTACCAGAAAAATAAAATACCAAGGAGTGTGACTTGCAGCTGAATGAACAAATCTGACACTGACAATAAGTGTTGTTGTTCAGGAGTCACATAAATGTGAGGAAGACACGGCCACTCATTTAAAGACAGAAATCTCTGTTGCTGGGTACTGAGGAAAGCAAGCTGGAAAGCTCAGAGTCGTTGCACACAGAAGAGCGAGTGCAGCAGGGGGAATTTTTGAGCTCATCTTTTACGTCTTCAGTGTTGGAGATTGTAGAAGCTGGTTTGGAGTACTCAAAGGCTTCTTTTGTAATGCTTTCTGCTGTTTTGGGGATGTTTCATGCAACCCAGAATCTGGGCCAGCACATTCCAGCAACGTCAGTATTGTCACTTTATTATAGTAGCATTTCAAGCCTTCGGCTGAAGTCAAAGCCCTGTGCTAAATGAGGTGTCGCCAGCTCTTAGCATTATATTGTCTTTCCAAGTCTCATCTGCTAAGACGAGCAGCTTTACCCAAGGTATATGTTTTTACATATACTCTACTCTTTCCTGCAGTGTCTAGACCTGAGAGGGGAAAAAAGCCTGAAAAGCTTAAATGTTAGAAGGCAAATTTAAGAAAAAAAAAAAAAAATACATCATTTGATGTTGTCTTGTGTGTTAACTTTATACCGTGTTCAAGCTTTTCTGAGACTTCGGGGTGGCGATAGCATAGGCCAACCTTTCCTGGAAGGTCTTGCAAATACACAGGACGTAGAAATGAGGGAGCTGGACTGGCCTGGGTTGGAGTCGTGACTCTCCCTCCCCGCTGCATCAGTGTTAAAATTTTTCAAGTTGTTGAGATCTGTATTGGTCACAGGTCCATCAAAGTTCTTCCCTTCTGAGTCTCGTGCACTCCTGTCTGCTACATGTCTAACCCTGCCGTATACTGGGTCTGCCACGTTGCAGTGATGGCAGCGGGAGCTCAGGGGGCAAATCTTCCCTGCACCTCTTGTCTCTTGTCTTGACACGTTTTCTCTTTCTACAGGTCTGATTGTATAGCAAGCGTTTAGGGAGCGGTATGTGGACAGTGGCTTTATTGCTTGGGCAGTTGCCATGCATTTTTGATGTTAAAAAGTTTGACTTGCATCCTAAATACAAGGGTAAAAGAGATCAGATAATATACGGTAGATTAGGTAATGTATGTAACTTTGCTAATGTCAAAGAGGACCCTTGGAAGGGACAAAGTATGTCCATGGAGGCACTATATCAAATATGTGTTAAAATACATTTTACAGGGTATTTTTCTTCAGTTTCCACAGTGGATTGTTATCATTCTCTTCCTTCTGCGAAAATATAATATGGGCCAAAACCCTAGCTGATGTTAAATGGTGCAGCTCCAGTAAATGCAGTGGAGCAACTGACCTCTTTGGCTTGGTTATTTTGGCGGATAAAGCAGTGAAATTAATTGAAAAATAGGAGACTGAGAGGAAGGAAGGGGCTTTTCTTGCAGTCTTTTAAGCAGATTCAATTGCAGCTGTGACAGTTAAGGCCACTTGAACCAGTTCCTCTAAATTGCTCCTGCCCTGCTTACAGGATGGTATGGTTTATGCTGCGATTTTCCAGTGTGTTATCCTTTGCTTTTTGTTAAAAATGTTCATATCATTGTGTAGAATGTGAAATTTATCTCTGTGCAGCTGCGCCAGGTTAAATCCTAGTCTAAATCCTTAAGTGCTACCTTGACCAATTAAGTGGTATTTAAGTGATATCAACATAGATAGTCAGCATAAAGTAGTGTCCAGGTTAACAAAAAAGTAGCTTTGCACCGTGCTCCAGTGTTTGAGGCATTGATTTCAGCAGTAATTCTACTGAGTGCCCACCTGAGATGCCTCCAAATGAGCAGGGTGTCTTCAACAACATGCTGATGCAAAAATTGGGCTAATGTAAAATTTCTCATTAGGTATCTGAATTGCGAGTTCTTCCGTCTTGTTGATCTCAGCTAGATGTTTGTCTTTGGTATCTGGCAAGTGTTTTGGCACAATCAGCTTGAAATGTTTCAGTGATTCTCATTTGGAAATTTCTGCTATTGACTCCTTCCCTGAAAATTATCTGTTGTAAGAGGAACCAAAAAAATCCTACTGTCATACTATTCCTGATTTTATTATTATAAGTTTTCTTCCAGTAAGATGTTTGGCACGGAAAATTACTAACTTTTCAATTCCAGAGCTCCAAGATTTCTGAGAAATTTGAATTCTAGCCTTGTGTCCTTTCTTATTTACCATGGATCACACAGATGATTGATGAATTGCAAACACTGAATAGTGTGTGTTCTCTGGGACTCATTAAAACTTGGGACCAAGGTCCTGTTTTTATTTACCTTGTCTCCAAAATCAACAGTGCTTTAAATAAAATCTTATGACAGGATTGCCAGCAACATTGAGCATTCTGTCATCCCAAATGAATAGAAATTGCAATTGTTTTGTTATTTTCCATCTAACAAAAATTAGGTCCGTGTCCTAAATGATAGTTCATACTCGATGTACCTTTCTTTTTCTGTCCTCCCTCTCTGACGTTGTGCCTGTCGCATGTTAACATTGCCAAGATATACTGAGTAGTTACAGCAGTTTGCAATCAGTCCACATTTTTCAAAGTCTTCTCAGACTTTTAGGTCATCAGTATTCATGTAGGTGTAATCGCACCTGCAAAATTTGCATTACCATGTTGATAAGTCTGTGACAGAAATGGACTGTGACTGAATCTGGTACAAAATTGATAAGCCCTTGTGGGGAAGAATTGGATAAAAGGGAGAGACCTGCTAATACACATTTGTTTTGAACCGGGCAGATATAAAACACGTCTCCTTGACGTCCCCATTCCTGAGGCATCATTCGGAGACCATTTACATCAAGAAATGGAACCTCTGGGTGTCCAGTTACGGACTAATTTGTTGAGCCACCACCTGAGGTGGTGGTCTCTGCCGAGAGGTTTGTTAGAATTGCTTAGGGGCTTCTGAGTGCAGGCAAGGACATCACTGGCGATCTGTGAAGGTAGCTTGGATTGCCCCTTAGGAAACACTGCTAGATTTTTCCTGTTTAAACTCTTGCTTTAAGTAAATGAAGAATCTCAGCAATCCTAAGGAACATGCAACCTCACTGATAAACTAAATATAGGATTTATTTCATGAGTTCATTAAAACACATGGAAACACAGAGCTTTTCTGTTACTTCAGATGCATACTACTAAGTCTTACAGTTATAACTGCATCAATTAAAAAAAACCTTCTGACCTAGAGTTCTTTAAGGGCATAAAGTGTATGTAGCTCAGACCTAAACTGTTAGCTATTTGCAACAGGGATTATTTTTTTCATTGTTGCAAATGTTGAAAACTAAAAAAAATGAAGATTAGTACCAATTCTAAAAAAGGTTGTAATTGTTAACGCACCGGTGTCTTCCAGCTCACAATGATGGGTGCGAGTAGTGTTTTCCCATGGCACCTCAAATATAATGAACTCTATGCACAAAGAACCCCCAGGTATACTTATTATTGCTGATTATATACTTTGTGTTTAATGAAAGGATCCTGTCTCCTGTCAGAGGGTTTAATGAAATGTTAATTTTTGCTAGTAATCAACTTGAAACATAATAGCAGCAACTCACTAACAAATCAGTGAACTTTGTGTTTGCCCCGTACTGGTTTGGAAGATTTCCAGGTTCTTCCTAGTACAATTCATCTGTCTTGCAGACTACAGGAAAGTAGCAGCTCAGCAGAACACGTATAAATCCATCACATTTGAGCAGTGTGTAACCAATTAAATACTTACCCTAGTTTTATTTTAGCCTTAGAAATGCTTTTTATCATTGCAGGTTTTCTTCTAACCAGCCCTGCAAAGGTTATTATGTACTCTTGAATTCTCTCCCGATAAATAAAGATGATGAAATGCTCTGCCAAATATAATAATTCACCTACCTAAATCCTGCCTCTCACAAGTCACACCATCTTTCTGAACACCGCTTAATGCTTGGAGTTCTTGTGGGCCCCAAAATCTTCTGAGGTCTTTGAAAATATTAATGCGAAGTCTGTGTATTTCAAGGAAGCTGCAACAACTCTTTAAGTCTGTATAAAAAACCCTTATGAAGTGGTGAACAAAAAAATGTTTGCTTAAAAGAAGAATGGCTGTGTTCATGCATTTCAGTCTAATTCAGGCACATTACCTTTGAGTTAATACTTGTTTTCAGGATCCATTGAAGCCGCTGAAGTAGAATCGATGTTATTCAGGGAGGGAAGGGTGGAGGAAGGAAAAGAATTGTTGGGTCGCTTTGGTTTCTTTCCTCCACAGCTTTGGGTGTTACATTTCTTTGGATTGCTGAAGTACCTTAGGCATGTTTTCTTGACTAAACATTTTGTAAGAATATCTAATTGAAGGTTTTCTGCGTGCTTGTGTATCAAATTTGAAGCATCAGCCAGTGGATTTTTTAATCTTTCACAAGCTGTGTGGTTCAGGTTTCCTGAAGATCTTGTATTCAGATACTCGTGGCTGTAGATCTTGTGTGGAGCTCCAACCGTACGCAGCATCTCCACAGCCCCTCTGCCGTACGTAGAAGAGGCAGGTTTCAATTACACATTGGTTTTACACCAAGAACGTGCAAAGTAATCCTATATCAGATTAGTACTTATTTCTCTGTACTTACTTCAGCAGACCTGCATGTTGCTTTTTGCACCCTATGCAAGCAGAGTTCCCTGCTCCAAGGAACTTGGAAACTGGTAGAGGTGTGACATAGTAGTTCACCAGCGACAAATACGCAATAGCAAGCAGCGAGGCTGAGAATTACATGTACCAGGCAAAAATTGTAGCATCACGTGATGTACATCACGTGAAGTAATTGTTGATTATGGGAGAAAGCCAGATTTGTGCTGGAAGTACAGATACACGAAAAGTCTCTAAGTATTAATGATGTGTGGGTTAATTATCTCGGCTATTGCTAAATAGCAGCCTCGTGCCATTGGTGTTATCAGCCAATTATTCTTTGTTCCAACAATGTGTTCCTTTTAACATGTTTTTCATTGATTACTACTTTTTAAAATCTGAACGGCTAAATGGAATTTTCACCAGGCAAACCTGGGTTGCTCTCTATTGACTGAAATTTCAACCAATCTAAATGAAAAGGTCAGCTTCTTGCCCATGCAGCCCTTCAAAACGTAGCGAACGCACAGGTTGGTCGGATTTTCAAAGCTTATCTTTCTGAATAACGCGCGCATTTCTGTAATGTTGAGTTGCAAACTCTTGCAATGTTTTACTTAGTACCTTTCTTTCTGGATTCAGAATCTCACCTGCTGCTGTTTGGGGTTTTTTTCTTGTTTGAGTGAATGCTGAGATCTGTGTCTGGAGCTGAGAGAAGCTGCAAAATCCAGTCCCTCGTATCCTAAGGGCTCAGAGTGATTGCACTTAGGGACTTCTTCATAGTTGAAGTCTTCGGTGAGTGTGTTTTCCACGGGCTTTGAAAATTTGTAGTCTCCAGGAGTCTTTCTTTGAAGTACTTTGAAGCTTGTAGGTGAGAGCTGAGTTTGGCCGAGTCCTACCTTTGAAGCATGGTGGTATTTAAGGCGTTACTTAAAGTTGTGGCCAACCAAGCATGCAGAGATAAAATAAAATCAGGAAGGTGACAATTGAAGATATCGAGTAGTTGAGGTAGGTGAATTTAAGGCAAGAAGTAAGGAAGGAGGACTGAAAGCTCCGGTTTTAAAATGGCAGAGTCTTGAAAGGAAAATTGAAGCCCTAGAGATAATGATTGATTCACCTGATGTTATTTAACAAAGAGTACCAAAAACTGTAAGAAGTTGAGAAATTGAATTGACGACCTGGAAAATAAGCTCAGATTAAGAAGTATCATGATGATGAGGTTGCTGTAAGCCCGAAGATGAGTGAAGCTGAGGTGATTCCTGGTTTTTCCACCTGTCCTTTTTTCTGCTAGTGCCTTATGAAAGAGGCTCGAGGTTGGATAATTCCTAACCCTCTGATGTGTCAAGCTGCCTTCTGTCTCTGTAGGAGGACACGCGGTGATAAAGGAACATCACCATGAGTGTTGCTGGTGGCATGTGTGATGGAAAACAAAAATGGCTTTGTTATGTTTTTTGTTTCCTAATTAGCATGTAAATACAAGTGTATTATCTATGGGGAAAATATGATTGTGCTATAGAAACCAGGCCTGTCCTTCAGTGTTAGGAAATTATGTTTATTCAGGCAAAGCTGAAAAATATATGCCAGACATCTGCTCCGCAGTGTATTTCCTGGCTGTTTGTTGGGAGGCTGGTGTCTTAGCTGGCATCATATTTGGCCCGATCTTCAGCTACTGTTCTAACACTCGTTTGGAAAAAGGGAGTGGGAAGCAAACATGATTTTGAGACATCGTTCTGCTTCCCATAGTTCAGGGCCGTGGAATTTTTTTTATGAACTCAGGGTGGTGGTGGCCTCAGAAGCCAACGGATGCACATACCATCCTCTGTAATCAGCTTCTCGGCATGCCCTTGGTTTGCTCCTCACTTCACCTTGAAAGTGGGAATGGTACCAAGAGGCAAGTCCTTACACTAGCTGTAGAGGTAACCGTCTCTGCAAGAAAGAAATTATTGGGGCCTATTTTTCTGTCATTTTAAGGCTGAGTGTTACAGGACATCTTGGTGTAAATGAAAAACCACCTCATGACCTGTTATCATTCTCATCCTTTTCATACTATGTCCCCATCTAATTTTCCCTGGGTTCGAATAATTGGACAAACAAGAATTTGCCCTCTCAATGTGAGCTCTGAGCTTTTGTCTTGTCCCCACTTTTCTCTCTCTGGCTGCTTCAGTCGTTTCATTTTAAAGTTTGGAGTGCAGCAGAGTGTTTGCAGGGGAAAATTGAGGCTTGACTCTTCGGTTCCTTGTCATTTCTTCTGGATCTCACACTGATTCACTGAATGTCTTTGGGCATGTCACAGAGTCTGTTTTGGGTAATGCTCCTGTGACCATAAAAACGAGACCAGTCATTCTGCCCCAGAAAGCAATTTAAGATTTAATTAATACTTGAGGGCCACGCTGCTTCAGTGAAATGAACAGTAAGGTCTGGTAATTTCAGTAGGTAAGTGTTCTACGTTTGCTACTGATTAAAATACCAATTTGATATTAAAAAAAAAAAGGAAGAAAGAAAAGAAAAGAAGGAATCCAGAGTTAAACTGATGGCTAAACAGCCTTCTGTATTCCTTGGGTCTCTTTCATAGTTAGCATTAAAGGCAAATTGGTGGAGCCTCAGAAATAGAAATAGGTAATGAGAAATCGGATATATTTTCTTCCCTCCCACCTAAAAATACCTGTGTGGGGGGAGGCTTTTCTGTGGAATGATTAAATGTGTTCATCAAAGTAATAATAATAGCTAAGGAAACACAGGAAAAACAGTGCTGGAATTAAATGAGTGTCTGAGTATTTGTGTGGCTTCTGTGTGAAAGCAGTATTTATTACCAGCTTTTTCCTTTTAAGTTTATTTGCTTTTTAGAACTCATTTGGAAATCAAAACTGGATGTTTTCCCCTGACATGCTGCTTTTGTTCTGAAGTTCTCTGTTCCTGCTAGATAGATTTCACAGTGCCTAATTCGCTTCTATGAAAGGTTTTTAGCTTTTTGGAAATCACACCCTCTCCCACCTCCAAACCCCCGAGGGAAGATGGCTGGTGTGGAGTTGCAGAACAGAGTGCTCATCACATAGCGACCAAAAGGGCGTCTCCAGCCCTAAGGTTTTTAAAGGTTTTGATTAGAAACTTTTACTAGTAATGGATTTTCTAAAATCAGTCCTCAAAAATTCCCACTGTGGTATCTGTGGCCACATTTTGAGATTGCTTGGTTTCGGTTTGGTGGAGTTTCATTTTCATTTGTTCTTTAATTTGGCCATTTTAATGCCTAGCAGGGAATTGACTTTTTTAATTATGCATAACTCAAAATGTACAAGACATGCTACTTCTAATTGTCTCACTTCTCCTGAATAGCCTGCTCACCTTGCTCTGACCCAGTTTCGTTGCTGCTCTACGAAGCCAGGGTTGAAGCATCAAGAGAAGAAACGTTGCCTTCCTTTCCCTTTGGCACTTGTGGCCATTTCTGCACAGCGTTTTCTCATTGGCCATAAATCAGGATGTGAGCTTCCTATAAAGATTACTTTAAAAACAATCTGAAATATGACATATTTATGGGATCATGACCATAGTACTCTGAGATGAGGAGGAGTTAGTTTCCTTCATTTTTTTTCTTGGTAAATGAGAGTGGGTTCTCCTTTCAGTAAAGTATGCTTCCTGATGTATGGAACAAAGCAGGCCAGTAATTTAGTTAAGATGATTTATGAGAGCCATACATCCAACTATTTTTCCCCTTCGTCTTATGGTGCGGTGCCAGGAAGGCTGTAAACAAATCATTGACCTTTCTGTGAGTGTGTAACCGTTGACCTGAGGGCTCCTCCGTTTGATTGATCCTGTATTTCCTGGCAGTACGGGGGATGCTTTGAGAGGAGGGCGAGTGCTTTTGCGCTGGAACCATCTCTGTGTACGTGGGGGCTGTTTACATTTTGTTCGTCCTTTTTGCAGCCCTCTTCGCTGCATATGAGACCTGCCTGTCCTTTTCAAGTGAATTGCTTGGGTTTTATTAAGGGCAAGTCAACTTCCAATTCAGAGAGAAAAGGTTTCTTGCCTAAAAGAGATGGTTACTGTCTCATTAATAATATTTTTCATTTCATATGTGGCCTTGAAGCACATTACAAAGTAATATGAATATCGTAATTGCCAGATTACATAAAGTGACTTGTCTACGGTGACCCGGCATATCAAATCATGGAACAAACTCGGTGTTCTGCCTGCAAAATCAGGGACTTAATCAGTAGCAGGTCATCCACGTCCAGCAGCGCAGCGGCTTGCTGCCGGTCAGTGACGTTAGCATGTAAAAGCAGAACGAAAATCTGTTTCAAGGGTGACCCTAAAATGAAAAGGTGGAGTGGCAACAGAAACTGAGCCAAGCTCAGCCTAAACTTAGGGGGAATTTCAAGTGCTCAGCAGTCATGTAAGTGAGCCTGCTGTGTCTCAGAGATGCCCTAAACATATTTCAGCACAATATTGGAAAAGAATATTGAGAGGGGGTGCTTTTCTCCCTCTTTCTTCACACGTACCGTCTCCTTAATTAAATCACCCCCAAGCAGAGCAGATTTACTCAGCCAAGGAGAGTTGAACAGACGATAGCTGGGACGAGATGTCTGCACTGGCCTCGTTCTCTTACAGTATGACCCTTTACGGTGCTCAGGCCTTGAAATGGGGCCATGTACCACTGCAGAGGCATGAACGTCGTCCTGACTGTAGTGAAGAATCACGGACTTCTAATCTTTTAATTTTTTTATGCTTATGCTGCTGCTAAGAAAGGGCAGTGAGAGAACCACAGAGAATCTTCTGACGTGTATATGGCTTTTGTGGACTCCATGCAGTCTATCCGTATAGTGTCCGCAGCAAAGACGCTGTCATGTGTCTCTACGTAACAGCTATTTTGAAGGAATAAAACTTATTCCGTGATGCTCACAAGCAATTGCTGATTGTATGAGAGGTTACGGAGAGAGACCAAGCAGTTCTAGAACATGAACAAATGCTTAGTGTGTTTGCTGCTCCGAGAAGGTTGTCACAAGCTCTTTTTGCTTCCTTGGTAGCCTGTGATGAATTGATCCCCTCCATGATACAAGTTCTTTTTCTCTTTGCTTGAACTTTCACGTATTATTCTTCCCTGCTACTCTGTGCGTTTCCTTTAGCGCCGTGGCATCAGTGCATGTGTTACTTGGGCAGCAGTTACTTGGGCTCTGAGCACCCTGGTCTGGTTGAAGATGTCCCTGCCCACGGCAGGGGGTTGGACTGGATGTCCTTGAAAGGTCCCGTCCCACCCTAACTGTTCTACCATTCTACTTGCCTAATCCCGCTGCTGATATGCAAGGTCTAGATCAGACCGGGCATATGTTTAGCTGGGATTAATGAGCAAAACTCTGTTGAACAATAAAGCCGTTGGTATAGTCCACCATCTTAAACTGAATACTACTACCTATCCCATGTGATAATCTGACCCATCTAGTTTGTGGAATTTTTTTTTTATGTATTTACTTTTATTCTCTAAGTCAAAGCCTTACACCTGTGTTTCAAGTGCTGTGAGAGTTGTAGACTTTACCAGCTCCTTTCACAAACCTTGTTGCAGCTTTTTCCTCACCCATCATATTTCTAAATTACTTGCACATAATTTATTTAATACCTATACATTTTTCCCGTAATTAAAGCATATGACGAGTTATCTACTTTCACCAATTATTTATCTCTTTTATTCATAGCCATTCACAGAAGTCTTCCTCCTAGCCTTGTTTCTCCTTCAGTCTTAAAGGTTAATTGCAATTATGAATTTGATTCCAACCCACCATATCAGGAAATTAATTATAAAACATATATCCTCTTCCTAATAGGCATTGACCACTCCAGGTTTATGGGATAAATTATTTTCTCCTACTTTCTTTGTTGTAAGTAATCTCTGTTCAGCAGTGGGGGTGAGGGGCGTGCAGGGCAAAGAGACTTGTGAACACCCACATCCTACTTCTTTCAACTGGGCAAAAGGCTGCAAGCTCCAGGGCTGACTGGGGAGCACTTTTCTGGTGTTTGGCTGCCCAGCCGTGGCCTCTCGGAACCAAAAGGGATGCAAGAACCCGCTCAGACTTTCTGTACCTCTGAAAACGGTTAACTTCTGAGTGATTGGTCAATTTTATTGGACAGGATTGACAGATAGCAAGACTGCATCAGCCTTTTTCTATTAATAGATCGGTCTAAACAAATTAATTATTAAAGGTACTGATTGAGTATCCTATTGGCAAGAAAGGCTGGGCAATCTGGGAGTTAAGGTAAGAAAGAGAGGGGAAGGCAGAACGCGTTTGTGAATGTTGAGTCATGTCCCTGTATCAGGAGACACTCTTCAGTGACCACCTTTGCTGCGGCTGCCTGTGTGACCACGTGCAATTAAATTTTTTTTTTTTTAAGAATGTGGGACTCAAATATGTAGAGTCACTAAGAGTCTGAGGGTGTGTCTTACGGTGGTTCTGGAAATCTTTCCTGCAATATCGTCTCGATTGCGGAAAATTAAAGTGCCCAGATTTTCAAAGGCATGTGTGATTCTGTCCTATTTTGAAAATCTTGCCTTTTGCACCATAATGATTCCTCACGCAGTGGTGAAGGCTAAATGTGTGACAATCTGTCCTTAAAACTGCAAGCTAACTTTTTACTTAACTTTTAATTACAATGCTTCCTGGTGGTGGTTGTTTTTTTTCCTGGGAGACTGTTTTTATTGTTTGTCTTGTATCAAGAAGCATGCATTAGTAGGAGCAATAAGGGCAAACGCAGTGTTGAAATCGGAAAGGCCAAGGTACTGAAGAAGTTTCGGCATTGAAATCAGTGGAAGTAAATGTAGTCCTGTCAAGATAATTAGTATGATGAGTAAAAGTGACCTTTATAGCAGGGAACATAATTGCATTGTCATGGCCCATTATTTGACCTTCTATAAACCATCCGTCAATACTACTAATGAGTACTTCTATGTGCGCGTGTTGACAGCCAGGACATTGTTGGGAAATAAGTGGCACCTAGAAACCAAGCAAAATATTAAGTACAGAGTATGCTTATTATTTATAAAAGATCCCTATTAATATAGTTCCTCCATGGTGTAGTAATTGGTGAGAGCTTTACAGGACTTGTTTCCCCTTTCTCGTTTGTGGAACCTAAGGTTTCTTCTTTGTAACACCCTAAAGCCAGTTATTTCAGTATGTGCTACTGAGATCTTTAAAAAACAAACAAACAAAGCAAGCCCTTAGCCTACATGTTTTTCAAATTAAAAGTAATTCAGTGAGACCTAGCTGCACACTCCTGCCTGAAGGATTGGCATTGTGATCTTATTTTTTCTAGCTTACGAGTTAATGGTTTGTTCATGGACTTTGAGCAATGTTGTAATTTACCTCAAGACATGAATTTTGATGCCATCTTCCTCAAATTCATGAAAGAAATCTCTCATCTGAATTTTTTCTTCTGCAGCTTCTGAATAAAGGACCAGAAGGAATCATTTTGATAATCAGCTTCTGCATCCCATGAAACAGGGGCTAGAAAACCTTCCCTCTTAACATCTGCCTTATACATACTTAATGTCTCTGAGAGCTCTTGAATGTATTTTAGAAAGAAATAAAGCCTTGATTTAGGACTCCAAGTGACAGAGAATTTGCCATTTTCCTGACTGCACTATGTGAGTAGTTGATTGCTTTCAGAAACCATGTATCTTTTGGCTAAATTTATCTATCGTGGTCTTCCAGGCATTGGCTTTTGTTTTACTTAGTTTGGGGGTCTCGGCTATTGTGGTAGATCTCTCAGCAGAGATTCTACAGCCTCAGAAGCAGCAGCTATTTCAGTGCTTCCTCAACTATAAGAACTGCTGCTGCTCTCTAACTTGTCTGTATTTCGGTGTAAAATAAGCTCTACCTATGGGTCTGGAAAACATCATTTTTGGGGGCAGCATTTTTTAGTATTTATGTAAGTACATAAAATATTTATATTTACAATTTTTGCATAAATTTATTTGAAGGCTGTTTTGCTGCATCCCTTCGAACACAGCTGCGTTCAACTTCTCCGTATGAATCACGTTTTCCGTACGTTCGATGATTCTTGTGGCCTTACTCCGAATCTAATCGGTTGGCCGCTAACTTCTTCCAGCTGGTGCCAAGAGATTAATACACTGCTCCCAAGTCTTATGAAAGCTGGGCAAATGTCTTCCTTTAAATAAGTCCTTATAAATGATGATCAAGTCACCAATTAGACTCTTCTTGAATAGAGATTGAGCTTCTCAGCTGTCCATAGGAAAATTGTTACATGATCAAGCTCTGAGCTTGCCATAGGCGCAGCAGGCAGCGACTGCACTGATGTCAAAAATCATCCCTGATTCTGAATTTTGGTGTCAAAAACGTGGAATTAGAAACAACACTCTCCATCTCCCGTTTTAGGCACAACCACGTTAGGTGGCTTACATTTCATTATGGACTAAGAAGCAAAATAATACTGCCAGTATAAGCACTTGGCAAATACTGTATTTATCCTGTAAAGCATTAAAATTTAATGGCTGTTAGATGTGTCTTGCCAGTGCAGTTATGGCTGTTGTACGTACAGCCTTCTGTTCTAAAAACCCACTAAATCCAATTATTGTCAGCAGTTGTCTTCTGTCTTGACTGTGTATCACAAGCACCGCTGTTTCTGTGTGGTCACTTGAAGGACCAGAGAAGAGGAAATTAGAGGAGTAATTAGAATATGTTGAACAGAGGTTGCTGAAATTCCTACCCATCTGTTAGGAGGTTGCCTTGGTTTTATTCAGGCAGTTTTCATAACTCTGACTCTTCTGGTTTACTTAATGTGTTTCAGAATTAGTTGATGACCATGCTGTTGCTAGAAGATCTGTGTAGCCTTTGTGAGTACAGTTGAACCACTGCTTACTCTCATTATAGAGATTTACAAGACAAAAATTTTGTGCGAGATGCACAGCAGAAATTCAGGAGATGGGACTTTGGTCCCTGACTCTGCTGCAAGGTCAATGCCTGTATTAATAAATTCCTTTGAGCTTTATATAACCCCTCGAAGATCCAGAGGAATGGTCTTCTCACCTACTGCTTGCATGTCTTGTCTAGGGTCACTCGTAGACTGCAGTTGGTTTAGGTCTTTTCACCTATAGAAAATCGGAACATCTGGATACTGTTTCTCGTTATCCAACCCTTGATGACTGTAGGTAATATTTTGAGACACGGCTAGCTGACAGTGTGTAGATAAATCTGTCACTTTTGCTGTGAATTAATTTCCAACCATTAAATGGTTCTGTATCTTTCTTTGTTGAGAGACCTTTTTTTTATTTTCCAGTACACTCTTAGAGCAACCATTCCACCTCTATTATTGTTCTAATAAACTTAAAAATTTTAAGCATTTTCATTATGAAGTGTTTTTTTCCTTTTCCTCTTTTTTCTTCCCCTCAAGCAGTGAGATTGCGTTTGATTGATTTCCTAACTTCGAGTTGTTTTAGACCTTGCCTGTACGAGAACAGGTTGCTAATAGCTATACTAGCGAACCTCCCAAGAAACATGGTCAACGTAGCTTAGATAGGCAAAACAGTTCTTCTGCTGGTAGTTTTACCGGACTCTCCAAATAACATAGGTCACATCACATTGCTTTACCGACATAACTATGTTAATGATTTTTGACAGTTTAAAAACAAAAAGGGAAAGAAATTATTATATTCCGTAGGATGTAGACTGGAAAAGTTTCGCAGTATATTATACGGCTTTAGAGAACTTTGCATTTTTCCTAGCAACCACCATTGGGAAGAATTTTTTTGTGCTCAGTACTTCAGCATTTGCAGAACTTAAGCTGTGGTGTACATCACATGGGGGACACAAAAAAGGCAAGTTCTCCAAGTCTTTTAGTTTTATAGCTGCTAAAATGGAGGACTGGGAGGGGGTATGTGAGATCGAGACCATCAATAGTAACTCAGAATATTGGCTTTCCGGGTGCAGCGAGACCTTCAAGACATTTTGCACATCCAGAGCTTACGAAGCATGACTGAAGGGTACCTTCTGGAGCTTTCATCACCCTATATATTTGAAGCCATGTGATGGTTCTGGTATGGTGCTAAGCATTTTTGCAGAGCGCAGAAAGCTGTTTCCACTGAGGAGGCAGATATAGGAGGCCGGAATATCTAACTTTCACTGGGTTCAGCGAGACTCAGGATTCTTAAAATCTTGGTGGATCTTGGGTTAGGTAATTTGCACAGGGGAGGAGTAAGAGAGTGCTTAATATTGACAACTTATTTCCTGTATTACATCTGTTTCTTGCATTACAAACTCTTTATTGACTCCTTTTACAGACTTGGCATACCAGACTAATTATGCCCTTCTTCTTGATTGCATGCCCAACGGAAAAGAAACTCTCTCTGCTTCTGCAGTGTCTCCCAGTGCTCAATCCTAAATGCAGTGTCTGGATAGGACCACAATATGAATGTTTACAGCTAATACTAACCTCAAAATTGTGGTTTTCTAGTCCTACTCATTTATAGTCAGCTGTTCCATCTGAAAAAGACAATAACACGGGTGTTGAAAGCCTGTCTCTGTTCTATTTAGCATCAGGTGGTTTGGAAAAGTCATTAATTTTTTAGTGGTACCTGGGATTGTGTGGGTGGTGTGCTGGGAATTTCAGTTTTCTCACCTTGCATTGAAAGTGAAAGCTGGCATTTAAAATGTATTCTAACAGATTCAACAGTTTTCCCTGTGCAATCAAAGATATTAATTATTGAGCCTATTTTCAGAAAAGTGGTTTTTAATGGCAATTTATAGGGATGGTAAATGATTTTGATTTCATATCTGTAGAGGATGCCAAAAGATAGGTTGCTTAAGGCTTGAATATTCAGTGTAATGAGGCCCTAGGGGATAAATAGCAACAGTCTGAGCACCCTCACTCTGCATTGGAAGACACGCAGGACGTGCCTGTCGAGAGAGAGGCCAATTCCGATTTATTTGCTGTGTGGTGGCTACTCTGCTGACAGAGCAGTAGCAATATTCTGCATTGATCATACGGAAGTTGCTCAGCAGCAGTCAGGAAAACTCATTCCTCACACTCAGTGAAGTCTAGCTGTCTTTAAGTGTTGTCTTTCTAGCACTCAGACTTCTGTCAATCCCAATATTGATGCTATTTTGCTAACAAAGCGCCTGTACAATGTGCTGCAACTCGGACGGAGTGGAAGGGACCTCTGCCATCACCAAGGTATTTGAAGTATGTCCAGCACTTACAGTGACGTCTCCATACTTGGGATACAAACTAGCATGAATGCATAATTGCTTATTTTTTTATCGATTTGGTTGGTTTTTTTATTTGTATTAGGCGATTATTACTTTACAAGGCAAAGAATTAGAAGAGGAAAATCAATGTAGGTGCCTTTGCAGGAAGGTGCAAGCCAGCAGGTGTGTCTAGAGGGGAATAACGTGGGCCAGCAGCAGCGTCTGAACTGGTGCCCTTGGGCAAAAAGACTCTCTTCTTCAGAAGGAGAATGCTCAGGCTGGAGACTGAACTGAAGATACCCGTCCCATATTACAGGAGAAAAATGTGGTAGAAGAGGTGTAAGCCGTATAGTGTATCTGAAGGTTGCACATAGATAAATACTTTAAATTGCCTAGTGAAAGAATATCTGAGATCTTCCCACAGTTAGCATTGACCTTGAGGGAAGAGAGGATGGACTCTTGCACCGGTTAGTAGCTTGGCTATTGCTGAAAATCATATACCCTTAGACTGAAAGTTGGTTTGAAACAAGGAGTCTCTCTTGTTTCTAGAGCTCTTAGCCCAGCAGGCCTTTATTATTGCAATAATAATGTTAGTAATTCCTTGTTTAGTTTGATATCTTTCTAGTGATGTAAAATTCCTACCATGTTTTTTTTTTCCTTTTACGTTTATTTGCCTTTTCTTTTTGGATTAAAAATTTCCCAGATTCCTTGGCTATACCCATGAGCCTGTATTGCTTAAGTCACTTGTGAACCACACGAGAATACAACCCAGTGCCATCGGAGGGGTTCACCGAGTCAGCTAAAAGGAAATAAAATGCTAAACCCAAGAAGGAAAAAAAAAAAAAAGAATATCTAAAATGTCGAGTCGGACGCATTGTGAGAAACCCATTCATCCAAAGAGGGGGAGATAACCTTGAGGCAAGGCTGAGGACTAGTCTAGATGGAGTTAGTCTCTCTGGTTCCAGTTATTTGCATATCATTAACATGTAGCAAACCTGAGTTTGAATGTTACGAATTCTAACAATTCCTATCCTCCTTGCAGTCGCAGCGATAGCAAGAGAGATTACTGCTGAGACTACGCAGAATCAGTCCACTGTCATGGGATAAACTGAATTAGCGGCTCGGGGATTAGCTGTGGTGTGGGGATCAAAAAATACCCCAGACAAACCGTGGAGGTCTCTAGGCTGCACCCCGTTACGAAGGTGATTTAGGAGCCGGGATGACACTGAAAGTCAAGGTCGTGCGCATTTGTTGACACAAAAATCAAGGCACAGAGGCACCGCATATTCCCAGCAAACTTTGCTTTTGAGGTCTGTTGAGGAAAAACGCTTTGTGTCGGCACTTGGCACTCTGCTTTGCACCACCGGCTTTTATACCTTCGGTGTTGCGGTAGGCACCGCAAACCCATGGCTTTGTCATTACCCATGAGAGGCTCCTGCTACTGCGACTTCAAAGGCGTTTGAGGATCCTGTGATGACTTGGGGAACCGGGTTTATGGCATCTTGATCATCTATAGAGAAGCCAGGATTCTGTAGAACAAACCCCCCCGCTAACAAAATTTTTGTTTGGTTGGTTTTTTATGGAGCAGCTCAGTTTTGGAAATGGTTTTTTTCTACTGGCAGCTGCAGGGTTTGTGTTTCTCTCTTACTCCAGATAAAACGTGCAATACTAATAGTAACAGGTTTTCCTTTGTCATCAGACTTGCATGACTGAAAGCAAAACAGGCTTTTATTCTTCAGGGATATCAGTATTTCTGAAGATCAGGTTGAGAGAAGAGGGGTGGAAATACCCCTTGCAACAAAAGTATCAAGGAGTTCAATTTATTAAGTTAATCAAAATACTGCTAAAGGAAAGTTGATCACAGTCTATCCCCACAGGGAGAAGTTATGTGATTATAAAGGGCTTCTTGTTCTGAGAGATAATGAAATAACAATTTCTGATAGCTGGAAGTTGTCTGGGAAAAAATCCCGTCTCATGGTAGATATCAAGGGTGCAAACTCTTACAAATGAGTAAGTATTTGGAGAAATTGCTACAGTTGTAGTTTATCCATCACTTGAAAGATGCAACAAAACCCCGTACCTAGCCAATTTGTTTCATATTTGGCAAACAACTTCATGTAATGGCCAGAGCAGAAGGAACCAAGAGATCTATGTGCTGTTGCTGTCTCTGTCACTAACTTCCTGAGCGACCTCCTGCAAGTCCCTTCAGTCCTGCCTCAGTTTCCCCATTTTAAAATGATGGGAGAGGTACTTGCCTCCATCTGCAAGAGCGCGATGTTCTGTTGATGTAAAGCACTACTTGCAAGACAGTTGTTATTGTCGCTGTGCGCTTGCTTCCAGGCTGTGTTTTTGACAGTTTAACAGTGAAGTTCTGCTACCGCGTTTCCTCCTGGACGTATCGGGGATGCCTCATTAACATGAATCTTGAACTCTCACCACGGCTGAGTTTTGCTACGTGCGTTGCCACCATGACCCACTTTCCTTTCTTAGATAAAAGCTGCCCGCAAAGCATCATCGTTTTCATTCTCCTCTCCACCCCCACATACTCTTCTTCCAAAACACTTTATTCCTCTCAATGAATTCTTGTGTGTGATTGTTGCCATAAGTTACTGGTCTGCTTAAAAAAAAAAAAATTAAAAAGCCTTCAGTTGAGATTTCAGAAGAATGCAAGTCGTAATGAGAAAAAAGAAGCCATAAAGCAAAAGTTAATGGATGCAGAGGCACAGGTCTCTCTGCAGGTTCTGGAACATTAACTAATGCAGGGATAAAGAGGCATGCTGTTGCTGTTTTCTTTTTTAAAGCTGCTGTTCTACTTAGTTTCACTTGGGAGCCGTCCATGAACGGAAGCCCAGCCTGCCAGTCACCGAGAGGCAAATGGCATTTTTGAAATCCAGGAGCTCTACGTGGCTGAAGAACTTGCTTGAACTTCAGAGCCTGTCTCCCTTTTTCGGACATTAATCCTTCAAACGCCCCGGCGAGAGGAGGGAGGAATGGAAGTGCTGTCCCCCACCTTCTCCTCCCCTTTCAGCAGGGCACGGAGCCCTTATACGGCCTGACACAAAATGGTATTACCCGTCTCGGCAAACTGCTAGGTCTACACAGAGATATTAGCTCGAGTCCCAGAAGCAGCATCATTATGGTACTTTGCCTGGGATAATTATCTTCTTAACATGGGTAATTAGGCTGGTTGCCACACTATGCTGACTCAGCTATGCCGTGCTTGCCTGTGGATCATGCTCAGCTCAGAGCTGACGTCGGTTCCCGTGCTGCAGAGATACGTTGCAGGGTGAAGCCCAGCTCCTCGGAGGCATTTGAGGGCTCGTATCAGAGCAGGCTGCTGAGCTAGATCAGCGTTCAGGAATTTCCATCTGGAGGACTCCTGCCGTGGAGGCAGCTTGGACAAGTACGTTGTCCTGTTGAGGCTGTCCCTAAGATCAGGATAATCTGGGCTGACCGTATGGGTACCCAATTATTTTTCATGTTCATAACATTAATTGCAGGTGGCTAGCTTTGTGGCTAAGGCAACCGATTCTGAACATCTGGGTCCATTTCTGGTGCCTACAATGGATTTTGTAGCCTTGATAAATATATCAGAATCTCATTATCTCAGTCTCTCTTTCACTGATTTTGGAGAGAAATAGCTCTTCCTTTCCTTAGCTGTCTTTGTCTGTATTTTTTTTAATATGCTGCAGGCGACTGGGATTTCCCTGGTTCATTTTATTTTTCTGAGAATGGTCCAGAGTCTGCAAAACTTTGCAGTTAAGGTTTTACTTGGCTTCGTGTCAAAAACCATACGCTGATTTTACATGAAAAGATTCTAGTTAGGCAGGAGGTGATAAAGCAAATTGGAGTTTGGCAAGGGTTCTGGGGCTGTTAAGTGCCATCAGATCTCTTAATGATCGCAAGTGCTCGGGTGGCTAGTTTTGCACCCCATCCAAAACGAAATGGCAGTAGGGGCTGTGTGTGCAGATTGGAGGCCATCTGGTACAAACGATTGGGATATATTTTCTCAAGGGTCAGTGAAGATCTTACTGCTACCTAAATGCACAAACACACACATTTCGGTCCCAACCCTTCTGCACATGTGGATGTCTCTAGCTCTTTCTGGAGTAGTTCCTCCAAGCTTGCAGTTTGCAGCCCGTGTCCAGTTAACTATTAAGCTGTGTTCGGGAGACAGCCGAGTCGCTGGTGCTTCCATATCTATTAACCCGTTTCCTTTCACAGCTGAAAGTCCCCTTTCCTTACTGGTTTAGAACTTGCTCGTGGTAAGAAATGCTCGTGTTCTGCAGAGGTGACCCGGTTCTACACCTCCCGTTAATAAGAACTCGGGGGTACCAGCCTTTGGCTGCACTTGTTGGACAATGACAAGGAATTAATCGCAGCTGGAGGAAGGAGACAGCTGGCACAATCAGCTGGTAAGGGAGCATTTTCTGAGTGGTTCATTTAGATTCCACCCCTGGGCCCCACACTCAGGTTTGATTCTCAGCTGGTGTGAGTGAATTCAGTTCTGCTCATCTAAGGGATGGTTCCATGCTTTGTTTTGGTGAGCATCCAGCCCTCCATTACTCTCTCTCCATTGAAATGCAATCAGCATTCCAGCCGGATTCTTGTATCAGTTTCATCTGGATTTTTTTCCCTGCCTTACAGTGGGAAGAGCTCTGTTGGACTTGACAAAGTATCACCAAAGGGGAAGAATAACAAAGTGAAATGGTTCGGGACTGTCGGTCCGCTGGGATTGCGCAAGTGCAGCTTGCTCATGAGCTCAGCTCGTATCTCATGGACTGGCAACTAACGAAGCCTGCCCTTCATATTTGCAGTATCTAGCCACAAATAGCTGATCTCATGTGAGATTTGGAAGTGGCGTCCTTTAATAAACCTGCTGTTAGAAAGTCACCTCCTTGCTAGCTAAATTAGTCAATGGGTTATTTATGTGGGACACTCAGGAAAGTGTGAATTTAAGTTGACCTAGTTTAACTCGGCCAAAGTTAAATTGTACGGAACTTCTGTGTAGACCCCCTAATTCAGAATTAAGCAGCCTTAATTTGCTTCTGTCATTGTTTTGCTTTGCCGATGTTCTGTTACTGGTTGTAGCTGCAATACTTTCTGCGCTTGCAGCCACAAAGTTCAGCTCTGTCAGAGGTGGGAACTTGGGGAGAACGCAGGAGCCTGAGCTCAGATTTACAGACTGCAGATAACTGCGCCTACGGGAGGAGAACTGTTTTGGTCTTCAGTCTTGCTTAGGCGCAGTCAGTGCCTAATATAAGCAGGATCTTATTTTTATGAAGCAAATTCCCAGACTTTATAGACAGTTTAAGCAAGCTTTTTCCCCCTTCTGCCTGCCTGAACCTTGCGAATAGGAGGAAGGTGGGGCGGGGGGGCTCTCCCTTCGTTACATTTCTGCCATTGATGCTGGAGTAATATTAACTACAAACTGCCAGCTTGACCCTCCACCACTTTCACAAGGTTGTGCACTCATTTTGCACGAGTACAGAGAAGGTCTACGCGAGGTGAAAAGCAGGGAGAAATCAGATGCGCAGCACACCGCTGAAAGCTTGCTGTTCCTTAATCCTCTAACCTAATTTGCTGCTGCTTTTAATATAACCTCTGCATTGGCAGCCGTGTGAGAAGACTGAATACTAAAGGGAAAAAAAAACCCCTCAGTTCTGAGCGCTATGCTTTTCTAGATTTTCTGCTTTTGAAAACTCAATAGAAAAGCAAAGGGCTAAGAAGATTTCTTTAATGTAGGAGAGACTTTCCAGCAGAGAGATAAATAGGTCTCACTTCTCCCATTCTCTGCTACAAATCAGAAACAACTCCCCCGGAGCTAATGATGTGCTAGCAATATACTGGTACGAAAGGGGGATTTTGGCACTTGTTTTTTGCTGTTTTTTAATTCATGCAAATGTTTGAGACTCTGGCAGGTTTTAACCCTCTCAGCTCAACTGTATTTGAGGCACGTCGTGGCACATTTGTGCGTGAAACCTGTATGCACGAGAGCTTTCTGGGATCGCAGGCCTCCCTTTTAAGTACTAAGGACAAATGTTTGAACTGGTGTGAAACGGTGTCAGCCTTTTGACTGATTTACACCAGTCTTGCCTCTGAGCTGGCAGGGAGAAGTTATGGGCGCTGTTTCTCATTTTCTGAAAAAGCGCCTTTATATTCCTTTGGCAAAACAGAGAGGTCTTTGCCTGTCATTTCTCTCCAGTTTCAGACTGCTGTAAAGTAGCTTTGTAGAAATGAGATTCGGAAAGAGCCAGACACTTGCTTTCTCCTAATACGAAGTGACGATTTCTGCTTATTAATTTCGTATTTGATTGTGGGGAGTGGCTGCTGATGCCAATTCCTGACCAATTCTGTTAAATTCATGCATGACAAAATACTCGTTTATGTTGTGCCCCCGAAGTCCAGACCTGGTAACACCCACAGGTGTTACTGAAATATCAGAAATCTGGGTTCCTCGTTATAGCTTTCACTCCTCAAACAACTGTCTTCTCAGGTCTTATCCTAAAGAGAGGCGCGAGAGGTTTAGTCTGTTGCTGACATCAGTCGGCGGCATCTGATTTAAAAGAAAGCACAAGAAACTAGCGGGCTTTAATGATGCAAGAAGCTGCAGTGGGATGTTAGGTTTCCGTACCCAATAGATTAGACAGAGGATTCGTGGCGGTTTCTACCCCTTTGAAAGACACCCAGTGTTAATTTTTTGTAACCCTCATCCTGTAACTCCAGATGTCGTTTATTCTGACTCATTTTTCTGAAATTAATTGAGCTCTTGGTTTTCATGGTACCTGAATATGATGTGGAAAGAAACTATTTTTGTTTATTAAGCTTTATTTTTGTTTATTATGCTTTATTAAGGGATGTACAGGAGTTTTCATTCTGTTTTCTCTCGGGTTTATTTCGTCGTTCTTTTCCTCTGTTACTAGGTATTTTCCTCCTTTCTAAGATAAACACTAGTGATCTTTTCAATATCTGTAGCATTGGCATTAGAAAACCAAAAAGGCTTTAAATCATCATATAAAATGTAATAGAAAATGTTGGCTGTGCTATATAATTCTGCTGGAGAGCTTCTAAAACCCTATAGAAAGGTTATCATTTTCTATAACAAATACAGACTTTTAATGCACTTTCTACAAAATCCTATTGGGCTTCATTCCTATTAAATTCTATAGGACTGAAGATGCCCCTAAGGATTATTCTGATAACAGCAAGAGACCATTTTGCTGGGTAATGTATCTTTAGCTGGTCTGTTTTCAAGCTTGCTTTTTTGCAATTATCTGGTAAAACTTTATCACCCTTCTTTAATTTCTCAGCTGTCTTTCCCATTCTGAAAAATGCTGATGAGATTTCTCTTTCTGAATTTCAGATTATAAGGCTGTCAGAAGTGTAAATATTTTATAGGTGATGATTTGGCTTTCCAATAAATCAGCACTTCTTGAAATCCCCTAGAACCTTTTGGGCCAGGTCAATAAAATGTGGTCAGTTATTGTACCAGAGCATTCTGCATGTGCTGCTCTGCCTTTCTGCTGCAGAAACACCCGTGCCATCTAATGGCCATTTGCTTTATTTTGTATCTCTGAGTGGTGGCCTGAAGGATCCCTTTCATGAGGTGTTTTCGTAGGTGGTGAAGGACACGCTATGTGTTGACACTTGCTCTTTCTCCCTGCTGCTTCTCCGCTGCGGTGCAGGTGCTGGTTGGTCTCTTCTCTTTTGGAGGCAAAGGGCTTGGTGTACCTTTCTCCTCAACCTCCAAAAGTGCCCCAAGCTGTGGAAATGAGGGCAAGATCCATTTAGACTACTTTAGATCTATCCTAAATGCTCCGACTCATTCCTTTAGCAGTATCACTCTCTTCCCCTATAAAGGGAGCCAAGGTTCTTTGCTCAAATCCGCTGAGTTTGACCTAAATGAGATGCCTGAAGTATCCGTGATGTGCAACCCTTCCGCAGTGATCACAGCTCGGAAGGAGTGGCAGTTCTGCCTAGGCTCACGCTGCACGACATCTTTGCAAATGAACCGAACATCAGGACATAATGGGCCTCGCTGGCAGTCCTCCGCGTGCCATATGTTGAGTGCAGCTGGTATGTGGCACCATCACTGAAGCAGGTAATTTACTGCAGGAAGAAGAAACAGGCTGCGCGTGCCAATTTATCAAGGTTAAAAACAGTAACAATGAAGGTACCATGGAAAGGGATGGTGTAGAAAGAGCTGGACAATCTCTTCTGAGCAGGAATAACTCTATAACAATTCCTTCCGTGGTTCTGTGGGGCCCTGATTTATTCCCCCAAGGAGAAAGGTGAGGACTGCACTAGGCAAGCCTATAGGATTCCAGTACATTTACTGGAGATGGGAACTCCATCTGACGCTCCAGACCTTGGCATCATCACCAGGTGTTTTTTTTTTTTTTTTTTTGCAGAGACCTGTGCATAAAAGAGATGAGATATATCTATATGTGTGAACTTGAAAGGGAGAAGGCAGATTTGGATCATAGTCTTACTTTGGGAAACAAAAGTGCGATGCACTGATAAGATGCAGCACTGTAAGACTGGGAAGACTTGTGTTCCTTCTGTAATCCATGATGTTAATGTTTCCTTTATTTACTCAGTTGATTTAGCTTGTAGGGTAACTCAAGTGGGGACTGTCTCTTTCCATGCAGGGGTGTTTGGCCTAGGGGGTCCCAGTCCTTCCTGCAACGTCTATGCTCCATTGAAGACCAGATTTATTTACAGTTGCACAAAATAATGGATTTCATCAAACATCCAGCTTCATGAGGGTGCTCTTTATTCTCTTTTTGATTTTCACAGCAGTGAATCCTACTTTGTATCCTCATGTTGCCTTGTTGAAGTAGAAAATCAGCAGTTGACCTGGACGTAAAATGTAAGAAACAGGAATATATTCCCTGAATGATCATGTCTAGCACCTTTCAAAAGGCAAGCGTGTCTAGCACATGCTTACCTTTTATTCCCTGGGTAGGCTGAAATATATCTGAACACCTCACATTGTTATTAAGGCACCAGCAATAATGTTGAGCAACAGGACATAATTAGAATAAATCTGAGTGGAGTGGGTTAGGAGAGAAGAATCATCATTTCTCAGAAATATCATTAAAAAATCTTATTTCATGCAATATCCTCATCCAAAGCACCATGCTAGCTCACTTTGGCACATTGGAAATGAATCATTGGCTCTGATTGTCTAGTCTAGGAATTCCCATATATCAACATCCTTCTAAGAAATTGCAAGAAATACAAGAAAGCAAAATTAACTTTCAGGCACCCTTATTCAATCCTCTGTACCTAACTTAGATGAGATTAGGGATTTTGTTTCCCTGGCCAGACCCTAGGATTTTTTCCTATTGTTGAAGATAACCAAACAACAGCCTAACACAATATACGTCAGGATCTTTCATAAAGCCTGATTTTATCTTGCAAGATAATCTTCCTTCTTCATTAGGAGCTCTATGGCTATTTTGGGCTGGTGCCCAAAGGATGAACATTCACCACTGAAAAGAACAAACCTGCATGGTCTGAAACAGAAAATTTGTTAGTTAGTCCTTTTATTGGCTTATCTACATTGGTGGCAACAAAGTTTTTTTTCAGACAGGACCTTTCTTTTTTTCCCCTCCTTAAGTCTAAAGCACAGAGTCCATGAGCTAATATCCTGAATTGATGTAAAATTGATTCCGTGACCTTTAGGGGAAAAAAAATGACTTTCACAAGAATAAGAGGAAGCAACTTAAAAACACGTAGATGATGCCATGCCTTCCCTCCCCAAATATAGCTACTGGATTCTGTGGGTTCAATTTAATATGATTAACTTAATCTAGGAGAACGCGCATCATTTGACAACTAAGATGCGAGGCCCCGTAGTGGCTCTTTTAATCTAAAAACAAAGTCGGAGCTCTAAGTTCAGGCCTCTGGCAGAGATTAGCTAGCGAAGGCAGGACAGAGCCCACAGCAAGTTATTTAATTCCCCCACAGACTGATCACCTTTATCCAAACGGTTCGAGCTTACTTCAGAAACAGCCATTTTGTTCCCTCCTTCAAGACAGTTTGGGTTCTTTTATTCCCCTTTTCTCCCCCACTAACTAAATCATATTGGACATTTCACGCTGAACACACTGATAGTCTCTAAAATATCAAATGCTTTATCCCTAGGAGCCCCCTAGGAGTTGCTTTTTTTAATGGATTAACTATGACAGGGACTGCACTCCCACAGTTTTTAAAATATACAATAAGTATATTACATACTTTTAAAGCTATAAATAAGATTTATACACAACCCATGGGGATTTTCCATTAAAACTTCATAAATCACATTGTACATTATCCTTTTTAATCCTCAGCCTTGCAGTGTTAGTCACCAGAAAATATCTTTAACCCTGTATAAAATTCATGATAAGCACGTATGAAGAATGTTAACGAGAGCTTTTATGGGCTCTGTATTTTCTTACCGTAATGCATTTTTTTTTTTTCCCTGGCAATTATTTGTAATAGTAGCAGTTATCTCTTGGCCCCGCTTTATTAACTGAAAACCCAGATGCTCTGCCTCGGATAGGTCCAGACCAGCAGAACAAGCTTTTCCTGCATTATCCTCTTTAGCTGGAGGGGTCCCTATTGTTCGGTGCTAGGAGAAGGCGACTTTCAGATTCTACGTCTCATTCACTCTCGCCCTACTGATTAAGCTCTTCCTTTCTGGTGAACGGCAGAAGAAGAGGAGCGCTGATCTAATTGTATCATATTGAACTGCCTTCAGCTATTTGGCCTGCTTAACATGTCACTGGATTCAGAAGAGCGGAGACTGCCCTTGTCTCTGCCCCCTCGGCAGTGGTGTTCCGTAAGAGCTATTTAATTCGCTTTTATGCCCTCTTAATATTTTGGGAACAGAACAAAAATGAGGCTCTGTGTGGTAGGATCTTGTCACTTGAACCACTGAAGGTAAAAGCTCTGTTATCCCCACGTGCTCCTCTTTTAGGTTCCAGAGAAAGGAAGGTGTTCAAGCGTACGAAAGGCTGCTCCTAGCCCTGAAGCTTCCGTGGCGTTGCCGAGTCTCCAAAGTTGTGTGGCCGATACCGAGAAAGCGCGTCTGTGCTGGAACCACATCATACTTGGGATTTCCAGTTTACGTTGGTGATTGTCAGTTTACAGCTTTCAAGGGCTTAGTTAGATGAGGATTCATTAAGGTGCAGCTGTTAGCGCATCCTTGAGCATAGCTCTTAGTACGTGCGGGGGGGTTTAACTCACACATGCGGTTTTCCCTCTGTTGACTAGAAGTTGAAGGAGATGTATTTATTCCCATCATATATACACATAATTTTAAATTCACAGCAATTTCACCAAGATAAAGCTGGAATTGCCTGTGCCCCGGTGTCGGTTTCATCAGACAAACTGAAAGCAATGGATCCTAATGAGGTGCTCTAAGAGATCTGTTGTTATCTCTATGATTATGGAGACATTAAGTGAACCCGTTTTTTGTCTTTTCCACAGCTGAGCAGACGTGTTTTGCCATTAGTAACATAAAACAGTCAGAACAGAATGATCAGGCTTCCCTCTGGACTGTGGATACCCTGTGAAGGGAGCTACTTATCCTTATTTTAAAAGGTCTTCACAGCTTGGTCCTGCTTGCGCTGTCATCTCTGAGGCTCTGCCTGGTCATCCCCCCATGCCCTTCCCAACCCTCACGCCGGCCTTTTTCAGCAGCCCAGTTGTTTCTCCAGAAATCCTTTTGTCCTCTCTGCAGAGACCCCTCGCAGCGCTCTAAAAATCCCCTCCATCTTCTTCCCTCCGCTCTCTCTCGACAGCTCTGTGACGGTGCCCGGTTCGTTGTTCTCGCACCCGTAATCCTGAGGTGGGTGAAGAAGACTTCGGCCCGACTTCGCACCGCCCCGGTTTCGGGAAGCCTCGGCTCAGATCCGCGCTCGCAGCTGCGAGCGTAGCTCGCGCAGGCCTGCCCGAGCTGGCTTTGAACTACCCAACGGGGACGCCGGTAGCCGCGCAGCCGCCGGAGAACTCATGCAAGAGGCAAGGTCGTGGCCTGAGCTCTCAGCCCCTCGCTGCCCACCGCGCTCACTCTGAACAGGGCTGGGTGAGGTGCCGGCGTGCTCTAGGTGCAGCATGGCTGCACTTGCTCAGCCAGAGGATGAGCAGCAAAATTAGGCTCTGTCGGGTTTTGCTGCCTGGGGTCGATGTAGCATTGCAATCCCTGACTCTCTCCCCACAAAACCCTAAAGCCCAGCCAGAACTGAGATCTTTTCCTTCACGCAGTCTAGGTCTATTTTCCACGATGACGGTGGCAACGGTTCTTCTCCAGCCGGGACCAGGCCTTTTTTGGGGTTGACCTTTTCGTGCATCAGCAAAGGGGATGGAGCTGTAGCGAGAACCTAAGTGCGAGTGATGACAGAGCAGCTGGCTGTGTCCGCCTGAAACTCTGAAAATAATTGTCTGTTCTTACCTTGTACTTCTCACCCCAGCTACCTGTTGATTGGCTTTAGCTCTTATCTCCTCTTTTTATGCATTTAGGCTGTAAGCTCTTTAAAACCAGGACCGTCTCTTCCCCCTTGGAAGAGTGGCAGGGAAGGATGCGTGCAAAGTAGATGCGATGCGCAGTCGTAGTCTTCCAGCGAAACCTGATCGCCTCTAACGTGATATACGAGCAAACGTGTTGTTTCAGTGTGTTGCATGGTGTTCGGGAGGATGCCGTACAGCAAATAATGGCAATGTTCTTGAACACCAGGATGCTTTTAAAACACTGGAACATGCAGTGCAGCTGCCTCCCCACCAGGAGCCACTGGCAATCTGACTTAATTAACAGATCCCTTCACATTTTACAGCAGGGATGTTGTTTTGTAGAAAAACATCATCCTTAGCGCTAGGAAGAGTGGTGCCTCAGCACCGCAGAGACAAGCAGCAATCTGGATTTTGCTTTAGAGGCTTTTAGAAACAAGCAGCTCTGATTAGCTTATTGCCGGCCCAGCCAAAATAATAATTCATCAGCCTTGGAAAGCTCCATTAAGGAGGAAGACAGGAGGAGCTTCTTGTTTTACAGGTGTGTTGGAGGACAGGCAGTTATTTCGTAACAGAGTACGGCAGCCTAGATGCCGTGGTGATGGGTGGGGTAGATCCTGCCCCGATTTAGATGGCAGGGGTGGACTTGCATGATTATCCTCAGCTGAATGGCAACTCCTGTTTTGACTGGTTCTGTCAGGAAAGCATGCCTCTATCTGATCATGTAAATGAGGTTTTTTTCTCACCAAACGCAAACAAGATCGAGGTTATAACAATGAAGTTCATTAAGAACTAAAGAGCAGAACCATGCTAATAGGGACTATGCCAATACCTGTCCAAGACAACCTGCAGTCTAAAGATGAGATGTAGTCTAGAGATGAAAGAAGCAGCAGAATTGTGGAGTGATAGGGTTCTTTTACTTGAAGGTGAGAAACTAAGGTAAGTATAGAACCAGTTTGTGCCGACGTTTAGGTAGAAGCTCTTACGTCCTGATCTACAGTGCTTGCTTAATCAATGTGACAGCAGTCTGGGTACCCAAAACTACAGCGTGAGAAGTTCCTGTGGGGGACTTGTTGAGTGTCTGGTTGTGCTCCCATCATAGGTGAGGGATGGGATTCCAGTGCGATGTGGGACACAGCAGAGAAAATGAGAAGGTGGCACCGGGAGATGCTGGTCTACAGCACAGTACCTATTAACCCAGAAGACATCTATTTTTATTGAAGAAAAAAATGACATATCTTCCTTAGCTTTACAGAGCTGTATGTCAATTCTTGCTCAAAGGTGAGAAGGTTGCATAGAAGAATCATTGGCAGCTGGGAAGGTAATGGGAAGGCAGCCAGCTGATATCACGCTGGGTGAACCACTTGAGAAGTACTGGCATTTGTGCAATGGCATCTGCTTATGCAGCCCATCAAAAGGTGCCAGATGCTGTATGTGCAATAATAGCTTCTCTGGTTTGGCATTTGTGTCCTACAATTTACAGCTCTAGCTCATAAATGTTGGGAGGGGACAATCCCACGCTGCTGAGCAGAAACTCAACTCGGCTAGGTGATCTCTGTGTGAAAGTGTCTCGTCTCATCCCAGGTAAACTATTTCCCCATCTACAGAGCAACTTGAGATCTCTAGAGATTCCTGACATCGCTTCCATGTCTTCAGGATTGTCGTGACCTCAGTGCATTGGACCAATTTGTTTAGCATTTAAGTTTGGGGGGAATTATCTTCCGTTTTGTAGATCTTGCACATAGGAAAGTGGATTGATTGACAGGACGGCTTGTGTGAACTCTGCCCTCGTCATCTACGTTTGCCTCCATCATCTTAAGTTTAGTGGCAAATTTGAAGAGATTGTCTAACACTAATTAAAGAGGGACAAAGGTTGCAAGGCTGTGTAATGGTACCTGACTTGGGTTTTTGGTTGCCTTTTTGAAGGGGGAGTCACTGATTTGCCCACTCTTTTCTCTCCCACAGTCCCAGAGTAAATTTACCTGAAAAATAAACGTGCTTAAGATGAAAAAGAACAGACACATGTCAAAATGTTTTGTTAAGCAAGATCAGTATTTTTCACCCATTTTAAAGATCAGGAGGACAGAGGTACATCCATTAGGATAAAATAGGTTGTTCATCATGGATTTCTTTTTTACCCTATGGAAAAGGGTGTTTGTCGTACATAAAACGTGTGGGTATTGTCTCCACTTAGAGAGTGTAGGGCAAAAACATCTGGTTTTATACCCTGACATTCCAAAGGTCAAAAAATTCAGGAGGGAGTGTAATATTTCAATGTACTGGTCAGATATTCGTGACTTGTGGTACAACGGTAATATTTTCCCTTTGGGATCTGATGCAGGAAACTAATATGGCTAATGAAGGACTTAGAGGGCTAATAAGCCCTAAATCAGGCTTCCCAGCCTTTTAATTATGCTGCATAATTATTGGAGATTTGCCACCGTCTTTTTAATCTGGTTGATTAATAGGTAGCTTAGCCAATCCGCATAGCAACCTATTTACGCTTCACTGATGATTGACTATCAGCTGAAAAATTACAGAGGCATTGGCTAAGCAGAAAAAAATGTCAGTCGCTTGTTTGCATGAAGCACATTTATCACGTGTGTCAAACCTCAGCAGAGGTGAAGTTTGGTTTCTTGCTTTTAAGAGGTCAGGAGGTGGTCTTGCCATCCAGGCTCTTCAAAGAGAACCTGAGACAACCTAAGTACCTACAGAAGGTGGAAGATGTTAGAGCAAGAGGCAGTAGTTGTCCTGGGCAAGGGAAATGGAGCTAGGGCTACCATGTACGAATGAAGCCCGAAGGCAGATGAACCCTGGGTGGATGGGGTGAGAGGAAGAGGGACAGGGCAGCCGTGCTACGTGAGGGCTGCTGCGCCACTGAAGGTATTTGGTGGTGCTACGGGAGGAACTCCTGGTCCTTCAGCTTCGCTGTCTTCTCCCCACCTTTAAAGCTGTGCCCATTGAAGACCCTACATTTCCACCTTCTGCAGGACTGGGGTTTAACTGGCTTTTAGGCGAGTCATTTAGGGAGGGTGTGAGCTTGTCCATGCTGCTGGGGTGGGTGAACTCGCTTTCTGTACATGAGCCTCTGCAGAGCATCGGGCTGCTTTGGGTAGATCTCTTGGGTGTCCTAGTGGATCGCTCTGCTGCTCTTAGCCCGCAGCATAGGCACAACTTAAAAATGAACTGGAAATTATTTTTTACTCTTTCCAACGACCAATTTTTCCTATTTTTTTGCATAAATGTGTACGCAGTTTGGAAGAATTCAGAGCAGGTATTGAATAAACCCCCTTTTTTTCTGATTCTGATGGTACCGGGAGGGAATGCTTTTGTTTTTATATGAGAGTTCAAACGTGTTGTTAGATGCAAAGCCCATGTAAAACCTGTATCTTGCTAGCAGTAGAACTCGCTATTACTTGTGCCTGATCCTTAGCTAACACATGCTTTGACACTTCTGCTGAATTCGTTTGAGCTAGGCTGCTCTGAGCAGATCTGACCCATCTTTTTTAATGGTACTGCCCGATTTCTTATTTGTATATATATTGAATTCTGCTTTGAAATCACATGTGTTTTAAATGGTTATGTATGCTGGTTAGGGATTGCGAGAGACTAGCACATTGTGATCAAAGCGATTAGGATTTTAATACCTTCCCCACCTGTATCCCTCTTTGAACAAAGTGTGCCAAGGTAATTACATCTTGGAAAATGTTTTTGTGCTGAATAATTCAGTTGAAGTGGAATATATTCTCTGGGCAATTTGCTGAGCTCTCGGCGCTGCTTGGATCTTGGTGGGGCTGGAGTAACACTTTTGGCCTTTGCGTAGGAAAGTAATTCAGCCTCACTACTGCTAGGAGCAGCCCCGTTTCATGAGCAGATTTCGGTTTTCTCCAGTGGATTAGTTACTTCCATCTTTCTTGTTCACTCTAGAGCTGGAAGTCTGTGACACAAGCTCTGTCATTCATTCCGTGATAAACCTGGTAAACCACTCAGCATTATTTTTGACTACTGATCATGCAAGCTGTTCTGGAGCAAAAACTTCAGTGCGGATATGTTTTAAAACATTGCCGCTATGCATATTCACATATGCCATTTTAAAATTCTCCTCCCCAAGACATTTTTGGCAGTGAAAAGCCAACCACTGAAATGTTTGTAGGAAGCAAACCTAAGATGTGGGCTTGCGGGCAGGACTGAAATGCATCTAGTTAACCACGGCAATGAGAAAGAATGAGAAGTTCCTTTTGCGTTTTCTCTTTAGAGCTGGCCATCTCTAGGCTTTTGCCCTTGCTTCTGACCTTTTATCTCATGTTTTCACCTATGGCTGAACATCGGGAGCATTTACTGTCCCAGGACAAGGCTTATGAACTGGTAATTCCCTATTATAAACCATCCTGTATATGTAGATTTAAACAGCTGTTGATCTTTATCAACAATAAGACCAAGGGCTTCACATAGAACATGGTCATTTTAACCACTTGTTCGGGATGTTTTCAGGGATTTTTGTTTGTATCTCCTGACATTTGTTAGGGTGCAGATCCTCCAATAATTGTGTGTTCAGTTAACGCCATGTAGTTCAGCTCTGTGATGCTGGTGAAACTAAGCCCTTAAGCTGAGTGGTAGAGTAGAGGCAGTGTTGCCCTAATCTGCAGAGCTAGCTATCAAGAAAGGCATTTTTTTCTTTTTCAAGAGTGGTTTAGATTTGTGGTTCTGGTTCCTGGCTCAGTCCCTAGTTTTAACAGCTCTTTGGATAACAGGTAAGGCTTGAGACTCTCTATTCAAACGGAACCAAAATTCCAAATAAATATAACTGACCTCCATAATGAAAATGCCTGTCAAATGTCAGCCAGAAATGATTTCTTTTTTTTTTTTTTTTTTTTTTCCTCCCCAAATGTCTGTATTATAAACCTTGGATATAAAAGGTTGTAGCAGAACTGCTGACAGGCTCTTAACTGTAGTGGCACAGGAACAACAGTATAATATAGTATGACAGAGAAATAGCTTTTTCCATGTACAGGATGTGTATGTTGGTAGAATAGGTTGGACCAAAATTACCACACAAAATTGATTAGATCATCATGTAATGAGAATCATAATTTTAGCGGTGGCTTTTTGACATGATCTTGACAACATAATTAACCTGGGACATACTGAAGCAATGAAAATAGAAGAGAAACCTATGTAATTATTGGCAATAAAATATAAAAAATGTTACAGAATAATAAAAAGCTTAATCTTTTGCCTTCCTAGCATATTATCGTAATTGCACCTTTTAGACCATTGCCCCAAATCCCGTTGCTGTCCTAAATTTGAAACCTTTTTTGAAGAATCATATTCTGTATATTGCTTTGCATGTTCAGAATTGCAGGCAGGCTAATCAGTGGATTTTTACCACGCCTAGTTAAATTACACAGCTGTTTGGAGAATTAAGTAATGTGTATTATTAAGGAAAAGGTGAAATTAGGTAAGCAATGCTCAGTGAAGAGGAAATTATATTACTCATAACTGATGGTCTTAATGGAAATGTGTCCGTAAAGTTGCAGTATGGCTTGAACTCCCACTTTTGGCAGCTGAAATATGTAGCTTTTAATTACCCTGATTTAAGTCAGATAATGGATTCACGTATATTATATTTTTATTATTGTTGTTTGTCTCTGCTCAACATTGTAATTTTGTAGAGTATCTTCATAAACCTGCCTTCTGGCTGAATAAATACCTATTAAGGCTCTCTAAACATACTTTACATAGGGCATTTTTTGCACAGAAAGTTGAGCAAATTACTGTCCCAATGTCTGTTTTCACCCCCATGTGTGCGTTTGCTCCTCTGGGACAGCTTTTAGCACTGAAGGGACTCCCCGGGGAGGGACAGATACTCTGTTCTCTGTTAGCCCTGCGATCTCTGCAGTCATTGACACCAATATGAAGACGGGAATTTGCAATGTCCTCCATCTGTTTTGCACAACTCTGATGGAAAAGAATACCGAAGATACAGATCAGTAGGGGAGGATTGTTGTTGTGTGGTCCATGCAAACTTTTGGGTTTGGATTCGGAGAGGTTTTTCATCAGGTTTTCAAAGGCTTTCCCAAGGTACCTGACTTCTTCAGCCTTTTCAGCTCTCAGGTGTGGCGTAAACTGTAAGACCTCTGTTAAAGGCAGCATTGAGAACTACCACATCTTAGCCGTGGAGAAGCCCCATCTCTTTAGTCTATAGAAAGGACGAATTGAATTTCCATCCTATAAATCCCTCCCTTTGTAGGGGAGAGACCGCATTGTGCCATGCTGACACGTCCTTAAAATCACAGCCCCTGTACTATTTAGGAACTTAACTGTGGATACGAAGCTGTGCTTCCCTGTGACACCTCTGGAGTAAGGACGATGAAACCTCCTCCTCAGCTAGGTAAAGCCTTTAACAGCTGGGAGGAGCTTGAATAATATGAGGCCGGATCGGTAAGGTAGATTCGTGGTGGATCTCCTTCTGATCTGTTCCCATATATGACATAGATTAAAGAGGATCTTCCTCTCTTTCCTATCCCATCCCAGCTACCTGGTGTTCTCGATGGCCTTTGGGGAAGGAGGGAGGAAAGTCTAATGCGGTTCTGCCTCCGATTTGATAGAGTATAATGTTTAACCTGTAAGAACAACCAGCTGTCAGCAGACCTCACTGTACACGAAGTTGTAAGGCAAACTTAATCAGCTTGAAAAGTGCTGCTAGCACAATATATGCCACCTCTTCAGCCTAAAAATAATTGCGAATGACTAGGCTAGCTATTTTTTAATCATGAGCGCAGGGGGAAGTTAACCCCTACATGGAGGAGCCAGCATAAGGGTGACTTGCAAAATAGGATTTCCTAGGTTGGTTTTGCTCTGGTCGTTGCACAATGTCAAGATGCTCTAAACACCCTTTTTGCACCTCTCTCTGCCTTTTGTCTGGTGATCTCAAAGCACTCCACAGTAGGAATCAATTAAGCCTCAGAATATCCCCAGGAGGTGGACAAGGGACATCAACTCTGAACATGAGCCGGCAGTGTGCCCAGGTGGCCAAGAAGGCCAACGGCATCCTGGCCTGTGT
>NW_009204870.1:145911-167864 GCF_000690835.1 Fulmarus glacialis
GCTTAGGGACATGGTTTAGTGGGCATGGGGGTGTTGGGTTGACGGTTGGACTCGGTGCTCTTAGAGGTCTTTTCCAACCTTGATGATTCTCTGATTCTAACTCAGCTGCCACTGAAGGAAAGAATCACAACTGCCCAGCACAACTCTGCAGGCAGCAGTCGGAAGGGATGCTAGCCCGGCCCAGGGACCAGGGATGCTGCCTCAGGAGGGTTTTTGCTCACCAACTACTCTCTGCAGTTGGTCTCGGTTGCGGCAGTGGGGCAGGAGGATGCAGGGGTAGATGTGAATGGAGGTGGGAGTATGGGGATTTATGTTGTTGAGTTTGTGGAGGTCGTGATGAGCCCCTGGCTCTGTATCAGGGCAATGCCAACCTGTGTCCCCTGCCCAGTAGCATGAAGAGTGTAACACACTTCAAGCTGAAAACAGCTAAGTGGGTGGGGAAAGCTGTGATTAGTGCTAATGACTGACTAAAATAGTGTGTATATCTACTTTATGCATTTTTTAACCATCTCATTGCTTCCCACACTCCACTACCTGCAAAAGGTGGTTGTTTAGATTGAGAACATTTGATGGAAAAGGCTGCCGTACAGCCAGAGCTTTCTAGAGCATCTCACACAATAGGACCCAACTTCTTACTACCATTGGGCTTATTTAATAAAAATCAGTGGGTGATGAGGCATTGTGTGATGCCGTTAGCAGATGATGTGCTTTGTATATAAAAGATCAGTTGTTGGCTTTTAAAGGAATGGAATCGGGGAAAGACAATGAAGCTGTTGTGAAATGTGCTCCTCTGTAAGTCATTCCATTTTCCTGCGAAGGATCTGGCCCTCCTCCTTTTCTTCCAGCATCCATTGTACGAGCCCAGAAGGAAAAGCGGGTCTTTTCCTTTCAATTTGAAGGAAAGCACTGCCCCCGTGGTTCCATTTAATGTCTCGACTCTTTCTAGCCCAGCGGGGAGAGGTAAGCTTGGTGGGGGCAGAGGACCACAGAAGCAATCCCACACCCTCACCAAAGGGACGGGATGAAGGATCCAATTGCTTAGCCTGTTCTTGCAATCCTGCGACTCCAGTCTCTCGTGCTGGGATCCAGCCTCTCCGCCTTTGACGGCAGCAGCAGGAGAGAGAGGCACCTGGGGAGCTGGAAATGGAGCTTAAAGCTGAATTTTATACCTGTTAGCAGGAATAGTAGGGTGAGGGGGTGGAAAGAAGACATCACAGAGCCTCTCGTTATATATTGCCACGGTCCCTGATCTTACCATCAAAAATGTGGTTAGGGAGAGAAGGATTTAATATAAATATGTGAGATATATACACATATGCACTTACACATCTATGAATACGTGCATATCTTTTGGGTGGGCGAGCTGCACATATTATTATTAGGGGGAGTGATCTATAAATATGTTTTGTAGTCTATCTACATACATTTTGCAACCCATAAATCAGATTTTCAGTGATGTGCAATACAGCTGAATATTCGAGATAAATGCAACTTTCGAGCAATGATTTCTAAATCAAAACGAAGCATTTAAAATTCACTGGCAGCTTTTATAAATCAGTGACCCCAAGATGTAAAACCCCAAGCACTGGGATGCGTGTATTTTTAATTTCACCTTGTAAATCACAGTGGTAGGAAGAGAGAGAGAGAGAGAGGGAGAAAGACTGTGTTTCTTAAATGTTTATTTGTAGAAGTGCCCTGTGCAGAGACCCACAAGGAGAAAAGGCTGCATCGTTCCTTCAGCTGAGCTTGAATTTACCTAGAAGAAGCTTTGCGACAAAGCTGTGATACCTAAGCCTGCTTAACTGGTTTTATTTTTACTTTTTCCGTTCTGTTTCCAGCTTGCAAATATGGTTTGGTAGTGGTTCAACAAACCAGCGGGTTTGTGTTTGAAAAGGGCAGTGTTCACGCCATCCCAGCTCTGCTTTAGTTCAGTGCAGCCACCAGTGAGAGCAATGCAGCTCTGTACTGGTCCAGTTAAGGCAGTGAAGACGCAGCTTTCCCTGGGCTGTAGGAGCTCATGGGGCACGGGGAGGTCTTTTGTGAAAAAGCAATCATTCATACTTGTGTTTGGGATTAGCACAAGGTTTTAGATGTACACCTAGAGTGCCTGTGTGCCACAGGAGGCCAAAAAATGGTCAGGGCTGTGGAGCTGATTTCTCATCCCAAAGATAAAAGGCCTGGCTGGCATCATGCGTTGGTTTTTCCGTGGCAAAACTTCATTGATTCCGCCAGCGTAAGTGGAAGCAGGATTAGGTACTTTTCAAACACACTTCAGCTTTTGCAGGCAGCATTACAAATTAATGTTTAGCGGTTTAAACAGGTGAGATGCACAAACAAAAGACAAATCAGTGTCACTATTAGTTAATCAAGCAAATAGATGCCATGATCAGCATTGGAAAAACTGGGGCAAAATTCTTCTTCTGTAACCAATATTTAGTTATAAAATATGGAAACTCAAGCTTAAGTTGAATCATAGCAAGGCTCTGTTATAAAATAGTTACTATATATTTCTGAATAGCAGGCTAACTAGATGTATACTGAGATTGGCAGCTGCCTTCCTTGCATATGCTGGGGAAAATTCAAAAGGTTTGGAGGTTCATTTTGTATATTCAAGTTTGTCCTTGGCTTATTTGAAGTGCGAGAGTTTTTGAGGTGTGTAAAACTGAGCTATAAATTTAACAGAAGACAGATTTTGTCAGAAGATGCTGCGGTTTCCCCCTCTTCCCTTGTTTGGAACTAATTGGCACAAAGAAATGACCAAAGATGAAAAGAAAAAACTCTGCACAAACACAAAGATAACATCAAAAGTCCCTCTCAGTTTTGGTTTGACTTCTGAGCCTGGGAATGGATTCGTTTAGCTTGGCCTCAATACTAAGCAACTCCCCAGCGTGTCACACTGGGGGAGCTAATAATTCCTTTTTGTCCTAAATTCTATTAATTTAGCATGAGCCAGAGTCCAGCTGACTTCGGGCAGAGGCTTTTGTCTTGAAATATGTTAGGTTCAGTTATCCCTGAATAAGAAAAACAGAGATGGAACGTTACCAGCCTGTTACCCCGCATTGGCCTCCACCTTTGCATGATGTCCTTATTTTAGCACGTCTGTCTCCATAGAGAAGTGGCTGGTGGACTTTCTTGGCTCAGGTTGCCTCCTGGACATGCGCAGATTTCCAGAACATTAGCAGAATTGCGAAAGCAAACGCTCTTTTATGCATGGGGGTCTTTATGAGAGCTTATTAGGTGGGCTATCTAATAAGATAGGGCAATGCAATCCTTGAAAGCCCGGTTGCTGGTGGCTTGGAGAGTGTACGTTTTGCTTCGTGTGCGGTTTCTTGCACGGCTGTCCCGGCGTGCTGTGCTAATACAGGGCTGGGTGGACCCTTTGGACCCTTTGATGTAGCCATTTTAATAGCTCACTAAAGTGCTAAACTTAAAGGAACTGTGGCTGCCCTGAAGGAGGGTAGTAATACTGCCACTTCAACATAGGCTATCCTAATTTTGAGCAAATCCACCCTGTGATGCGGGATATCCAGATGGTGTCTTTTACACCTCCTCTTCACCAGCTTGGGTGTATCTTAGCACATTCTCCCTTGTCGTCCTCCCTGGCTTTGACAAGACTCAAACCCTGTTTTTTCTGCGTTTAGGTCTTGCCAGTGCAGATGGATGAGATGTGCTTTGAAAGGCCAAAAGATGGCAAAATAGTGCTATTTAAAATTAATGACCATGGTGATTAAGTGGAGCAAAGGAGGCAACAGAAGAGGGGAAAATACCTGCTTCATAAATGATCAGGTTGGGTTTTAACCATCTCTGATTAAAATACTTTTTTTTAAATGTTGTCAAGAGGCAGATAAAGGTCAAGGTGGAAAATGAGGGGACTTATTAATTGTGTTTCTGGTAGGTGGTAGTCTATATGCATTAGTGGCTACTAAAGGACACTGGAAAATTGGGAAATGAAATTTCTTGCTGGTCCTGGCATCACTGTGAAGAGAATAAACTTTAGGTTCTGAAGTCCTAGGGGTTGCGTTTCCTGGTTTGTTCGCCGTTAGCAATGAGCTCCGTTACTGCTATTAGAGCTGTGATACCCTGAGGCCCTAAGCAAGAACAAGCGCTGACCAAACCCTGTGCTGGAGGCAATACGGATGAGGTGGTGATGGATGACTACTTACATCTCTTGCACTAGGGAGAATATAGCGTCTAGAAAGATGGTGTGATTTCTTTCAAGTCGTGAGAGGGTATCTGTGGAAGAAATGGAGATTCAGTTTCTGTTTCCGAAGCTTTTCTCAAGTTCTTTCTTTTACCCAAGACCATTTTGTCACCTTAAACAGGCTGAGAGCCTTCTAGCTTCCCTTGTTTTCAGGGTAAATTCAAATGAGACTGAATTAGAGAAGGAAGAACTGGAAACCTCAGTCAACTTGAGCTCCTGAAGAGGAATATATTCAACAAATGTTCATCTCTCTGCCCAAGCTTATGTAAGAAGGAGAGCTGCTAGCTGGCTCTGAAGAGCACAAAATACTGCATTTTGTAATACGTATGCTAGAGGAGGAGGTGTATATAAAAAGTTTGTGCAGCTAACTGGCGTTGGTGAGGCCGGAGGAATGTCCTGCAGGCAGATACACGAACAGGGTAGATTAAATGGACAAAAGGCAGAGCCAGAGATTTTAAATTCTCTCTTACCGCATTCACGTTAGCGCCGACCGACATAGACGTGAGGCAAACAAAACGCAAGCGATTCCAGAAGGCAGGGAGCCTGTGTTCGCCAGCTCCCCGCGCCTCTACGGGTGGGACCCAGCAAGCTGGCTCCGCAACGGCTCTCTGCAGCAGCAAGGGGCTTCCACGGCAGGAACGGACCGCTCCACGGTGCCCGCAGATGCTCGAGTCAATCTGGCCATTTCTCATGGGCTGTTTCTTGCCTCCTTCGGCCCCTGCTGAGTTCCTGCAGGTGCAGATGTGGCCAGTTGTTATCAAAATCTAGGAGGAATGTCTCAACCCTCTTACCCTAAGCTGAAAAGCATCCAACAGCCGTATCAGTTCTGAATACTCACAGATCTGGAATCAGGTGTGCTAAAACAGAAGGGAGCGGGCGGGAGAGAAATGTTGGGTTTGTCCTGGTTTTTGAGACTTTAAGTTAAACTTAAATTATGTTTTCAGCCTTTTCTCTGAAGCCTTAGAGGCTATCGTTTATCTAAAAAGAAAAGCGGGGGTGGGATCCTCAGCAATGCTTTCTTAGGCACCAAAGCATGGCCATATTGAACTGGCAAGGCAGCTACTGGATTTTGGGAGGTCTCAGGAGGCAATCAGGAAGAGCTTGGTGGCCTTTGCCCCCACATAGTTCAGTAGACCTTCAGAGCGTCTGCAACCAGGGCTGAAACTGTACAGCAACTTAGAAAATTTCTCTCAGCGGTCCGTTTCTGATCCCGTTTGCTTGTCCTTTGTCCTTTTCTAAAGCTGCACCATTGTAGTTTCCTCTCTCCCACGAAGAAATACCGTATTAGGAAGAAAGATTTGCAAAAGCCGTTAATCAAGCTGAGGGTCAGGCGCCCTTTCAGCGGTAGGAGGGAGAGCCCCGCTGTAAGCCCTGGCCCAGAGCTCAGCTCCGCGAGTGCCGCCGCCGAGCAGCCAGCAAACGCAGCGCTGCGTGGAGCAGGGCACTCAGAAAGGGACCGGGAACTCTGCTGAGGACAGCATCAGCAACGGTGGTGACGCCGGCATGGTCCGGAGCAGCTATTCCTTCTCGTCAGAGACCTTGATGCAGGCTGAGCTGCTGTGGGAGGAGATGGCCGCGCAGGTCTTGGGCTGCGGGGAGTGCCCAGTGCCCGGGGCCGGGACGGGGCAGAGGTGACCTCCGTGCCTGCAGGAGGGGTGCAGTGGCGGAGGGTCTGTTTTGCCGTGGAAAAGAGCTGCAGGAGGAAATCAGCAGGCTGCGCGGCATCGGAGATGGTGGGAAATCAGTGATCAGCCCTTTGAACCCTTGCGCTTCGAGGCTTGCCTGAAGCCCCAGCTGTACTGAAGGCGGCGCGGGCAGAACCTGTGCTTAGCTTGGGAAGCGGGGACTCCCGTCCTGATGACAACTGGAAGCTTGTGGCTGTGCAGGTGGTCAAATTCTGGAAGAGATTGCCCAGAGGGGTTTTGTGGAGTCTCCGTCCTTGGAGATATTCAAAGCCCAGTCGGACCAGATCGTAAGCACCCTGCTGAGCTGGCCTGGGTTTGAGCAGGGGGTTGGACCAGACGATCTCCAACGGGGCCCTTCCAACCTCAGCCGTTCTGTGTGATTCTGTGCGTGACATTGTGAAGTTGGCCACCCCGTTACTGCAGGGTTAAAGACGGCTCAGAACTCTTTCATGCATTATATTTAGTGGATTAGATTATCAGAGTCAGGTTGCCCTGTGATGCGAAGAGAGTACAGGCATTGAGGGGAAAGGAAATACTTTTTATCAGCTTAATTTCTGTAATAAATTCCCTATGATTTATTTTTCTTGCTGCTTGGGTGGGGGCTTAGTTTGACATAGAGGTTGACTTTGAATTGTAAGTAATGCTAGTCCTTTGTGGATTTTGTTTTTTATACAGATTACAAAGAAGAAAGAAAGAAATGCATCTGGGCTTATATCCAATTGGATTACCGTCAACCACATCCAGCTGAGAAGGGAAAAGACAGATGTATTGATGGTCACTGAAATGAGATGGAACAAAAGACGACAACCTGAGCAGGGAAGAAAAGGTACTCTTTTAAAATGGTTGTGTTTTGATGGTGCATTATTCTGGTCTTTCAGAGCTTCCTGCATACCCCTGTATGCCAAGTAATCCCCCCTCCTTTTTTTTTTTTTCTTTTTTGCCTCAAGGACTTTCATTATTATTATTTTTTTAAAATCAAAATTCAACTGTACTCCTTTCTTCTCAGCTGTCCTTCATCACGAGCAAAGTGGCACATTTTTAGACCTTTGTAACCTGCAAAAGCCCGCTGCTCTCCTCTTTTTTATGATCTGGAAGATGCAAAGCCCTGGAACCTAGGGTTTTTGGTTGTGTTGAAGAAAAGGCCTCTCGATTACTTCCATTTGTCTGTTGCGTTACCTTTTCTATATGTACTTTGTCTCTTGGATATTTTTTCTGCCATTGTACGACCTGAGCTCACATACTAGAGTGAAAACGTAGTTTTTCTACCCCGCAGTGTGCTCAATAAGTCACCAACCACACAAAATTTTGACTGTTAGCTGACTTAGCTGCCTAGACGCAAACGGAGATAGGTCCAGCCGGCAATGTGGTGAATATGAGGTCCTGAGGGACTTCATACAGCCCAAGTCTACCTGTATGAAGTTCGGTTAAATCATTTCGGTCCAGGCAATCACAAGTATTTTGGTACCTAATTTCTATCATGATGGCAGAAACCAGTTGGCCAAACACCTTTAGGATCTGTCAGAAGTCTTTTCTTGATTTGCTGTAGACATCTTCCAAAATGGTAGGTTTTCTGGAACGAGATACAGTCTTGATTCTTCCATCTCTCCATTCATATTTCTCTCTGTCCATCCATGAAACAACCACCCGTCCGAGTGCAACAAAACCACATCTCCAAAACACGCGCACTCCAACCACATAGGTATAGGCTTAATTTTAGCTATAGTCTGATGTCGCTTTGACTTGGGTGGATCATGAGCACACATCAAAGTACTTCAGTCAATAAGGGTCTGCACGGAAATTTGTCTACTGTGGTTTTAACTGTTGGCTGGTTATTAGTCTTTGCCTTGATTTACCTAATTTTGTGTAATGGCGGAGTTGATGCCTTCCTTTCTGATTACGGCTCAGTATTTTATTTATGGAAGTCTCTCAACTGAAAGGTGCTGTACAGAAGTGTAAAGTATTATTATTATTTCTCTAAAACATGTTGTCCATAACTCACAGCAAATATAGTTTATGAAACGTGTTAGCTATGCAGTTTTCATTTTTCATTCTTATTTATTAATGCCTTTTCAGAGCACTTTAGATAAGTATGTGGAAACCTAGTTACAGGAAAGTTGTATTTTGCACATTTCACTTTAACTGGGAAGAACATTGTTTTCTGATTTTAATCATAAAAATGAAATGCTCCTAATAGAGCGGAGAAACCCAATTTCCTCAAGAAGCATTTGCAGGCTGATCTGGCTCAGATATTCCTGTGATCACAGGAGAGTAATATCTTGGGCATGAGAAAATGTTCTGCAGTATACCTGAAACAAATATAGCTGTACTGGACAATTATGCGTTTAGCATCATTGACTTTCAGCTAGATGGCTAAGATACTCTTTACTGTCCGTTGTCAATTATTAACCTTCACAGCTACAGTGCTTTTAATTCTGGGTGTAGAAAAAGAAGGCAGCTGAAAAACATACCCTCTAGAGCACTGCAGCACGTACAAGGTTTCACGATGACTCTGCTGCGTTGATTCAGTATTTGCGACTTGCTCCTTGCCTCCTCTTCCTCCTCCTAATTACTCCCCACGTGAGCAGTCTAGTGACCCAGAGACAAACTGTGTGAGCGCTTTTGAGAGTCTTGAGAGTGATGAACTTAGGCCATGGCAGCGTGACAAAGTCCTACCATTTCAGGCCGCTCCTAAATATAAAATAAAAACACTGCTGGGTGCAGTGGAGTTATCAGTTTGGATTTGCAATACAGCCGAACTGCTGAGACCAGAATTTATTCTCCATCACTGTGGAACGATCAGCTGGTGGAGGCAAGCAGTGCTCCTAATGAAGAATACCGATTTCTCATTTTCTCCTGGATTGAATTCTTTTGTTCTCCTTAGCATTTGTCATTCCTGGCCTCATAGGATGATGTTTGTGCCAGACCCTCGGTTGGCACCGTCCCGCACAAGTCGGCGTAGCTACGCTGATTTACACCAGCAGTCGTCTGGGCCCTTTGCATACAAAAACACGCTGTGAGTAGAAGAGATGCTGTTTAACGAGGGGTCGGGCACAAGAGCATCAGCTTCTTCTGTGTTTCTTACGGGTTTAGACTGAAATTCAACGATGCCTTTCATTACATTTCTTTGACCGATTCTCTGACCATTATGTTTCTACCTGTAATAAACTTGCCACTGCACTAGCTCAAAGTTAACCTTGCTTTGCTTGATACTGCTTTGTGAACCATAAATAGACACGAGTATAGAGAAGGTACAAGAGCCTCCTGCAGCGTTAAGCAGCAGGTTGTTCAGTTTATGGATTGTAGGCAACTGAGATTTTTTTTTTTTCCTTTCTCTCCCCCTACCCCTTCTTCACAAATCTGAACTAACATCGCTTGGTTTTTCAATATATATGCAAACAAATCACAGCAAGTGATTTCATGGTCAGTGCTAACAGAGTTCATTTGGAGCTGCACAGCAGCACATTTTGAGAGCGGGGGGATCAAACATAAAATTATATTGGCAACTTGTAGCCGTAGCTGCTGAAGGATTAGGAAGCTTACGGGAGGACTGGAAGTTGCATTATGGGATCAGAAGCAAACAGAAAGCACTTCAGGCAATGCTTTCAAAAATGCGTAAGTAACTTTAGGAGCCTTTGACGTTCAATTAGAGCTATGGAAGTTTTTCCGCCTGTGATGGCTTTTTTTTTCTGTCAAGGAATACAAGTTTGCAGGCACTAAGATACCTCTTGAATTCATCTCAGCTTGACTGAAGTTTGCTGTTTTGGTTGTCTTGAGGTGGATGGTTTATCTGGGTAACTATCTAATTTCTTGGGAAACCTTTCCGCTGATGTCCCTTTCAATTGCCTGGAGTCATTCTTTTTTCTGTTTTCTTTTCTCACCCCGGGAAAGTCCAGTTCCTCCATACGCATCCTGAGCACTTCTGTATGGAGGGTTATTACTGATAAATCTGCTATGGTTTTGGATGCCTTCTTGTTCTGTTGGTGGACTTTGTGATACCAAGCACAAGGTCATGTCTCTTCCCAAATGTTTAGCTTTGAAAGCAGTAGTGTTTTGTAAGCTACTGGTGTTGCCAGGGGTTTTATTCCTTTCCAGAGACTGCAGGATACTGGGCAGGGCCCATCTGGCTCCAGTTTGGGACTTTTTTTTTCCCTATTTTTAGGTTCTACTTTTGGATCTGTCACTGACATTTTCATACTGAGGTCATGAGCTCTTTAAGATGGGAATTGGCTACTGCTACTGGTTTGTTTGTATGCTGCCTACCATGAAGATTTCTTATTGATCAGTCTTAACACTTTCTTCCAACAAAATTATTATTACCAATTACGATGATTAGATCTGTATGTGCCTGGGTATCTTTCATGAGAAATTGGATTATTTTAATCTATCATAAAGAACTCTGAGATTAAAATAAAACAGTGATTTGTCACTGCAGGGTATTAGTATTTCCATCTATATTGGCATACATCTTTTGCAATATTCACAGAAATTGCATTCAATCTCTCTCCTATGCAAGTGTAAGTGCTAATGAAGCAAGCATATGTTCAAATACGGGATGGTATCTTGTTGGAGTACTATACTGAGAAGATGAAATTTGGCTAAAAGTAGCACACAGCACAGCCACTTTGTGTGCGTTTAGTGCAGTAAATATTTATCCTCTGTTTTTAAAGGAACAAAGGCGCGAAGAAAAGGAAGATGCACATCATCAGTATGTGCTGGAGCGTGATTTTGATGCGGGTTTTGGTTCCATCATGTGCTGTTCCCTCCTGCCCTTTGTAGCCTCACTTTACCTGTAAAATAGCCATTTTGTGTGACTTTAGTTATTGAATTCCATGTTGATGCTCCTTTTTCATACTGGTATTTTTCCCTCAAACCTTCCCCATCGGACGTTGATGGCAGTTTGTGTTTGCACCATATGCGAGTTCCAGTCTATGCTTTCCAGTTGGTTTTGGTTTTCTTTTTTCTGTCTGAAATAATATAAGAAGCAGTGGTTCATTTTTAAAATGCTTGCAGGGCATTTGTCTTATTGGGTGTGATTAAAAGAAAGCAGCATAATTGACTTGATGAAGTAAACGCTTGAATCTGCTAATGCCCTAGCTCTTTATAGACAAGTCAAGTTATGTATGGAGTTCACAGCAGGTCGTCTTAAAATCTGAATACTTAGGGTGCAACTTCAGCGCTATATAAAATTAGGAGATTGCTTTAAACCAGGTAATAGTTCCTTACGCTGAGGGCAGTGATTTTCTGGCACTTGCTGTCACAGGAGGTTGCAGAAGCAAACGGTACTGGACGTTCAAAGAGGGATTACACAAATTAATAGGCAGCGGGTACACAAATGAGCGCTAGAAGAGCTGTTTGATACAACAGTTCTGGATGCTGGGGAAATGTGAGGGGAACAGAGCAAAGAAGCGGCCTGATGGGGATGTTCTGCCTAAATAGCATCTCTTATTGCCACTCAGAGGCAGGACCTGATCCACTGGACCAGGGATCAGAGCCCGTAGGGTGTTCGGTAAGCTTTTATGTCTAGGATATATCTCAGTATCGGTAAGTTGGTAGATCTCTACAAATGTGTTTTTAAAAAAAAATGCACATACGAAAACGTTATGGGAAAGTTGTTATAGAAGCAAATAATCACTTGAATAAAATTGTGTTGTTTTATTTGGGAGGGGGTGATTTGATTCTGAAGTGAAAATAATAAACCCATATCTCCCCAAAACAGCCATTTAAGGTATATGTTACGATACCTATTATGCTCTGTGAAGTCATTAAAATGATGACTTTCAGATTGCAAAAATTTTCATTGTAGCATATGGCATTAGACGGTGAAGATGACTGTGTAAGGCAGAACGCATGCCACACAGGGAAGATGGGTTCCAGAAAAATAACAAAGGGAGGGCAGCACTGAGACCCTTAAAAAAGACAGATGTTTAAAATGGCATTCCCGGGGCGAAGAGAGTGGGATAGTGATCCTGTAATATTCTAGCCTAGGAATTACTGAAAATGCTGGGTTCGGTTCTCTTACCAGCTTGGAAAGACTCAAACTCCCAAGTTGTGTGTGAACAGTGGCTGCGCGGGGCAGGACCACGGTCAGGGAGCCGGAGGAGCCGTGGACGTGGCCAGGACATCCTACTTGGGAGGGATAATCCATGGTTCCGGCACATTCTTCAAATTATTCCTGCTTTCTGTCACTTGACAGCTTACACAAAAGGCTACGTCACGCTTCCTCTTGCAGCTTCTTTTCCCCTGACGGGGGGAACACATCACCATAAACTATTAGTGTGAACCAGCACGGTGATTCTTGTGTATCCAGCGCCGAGTAATGCGTATTTTCTAGCTGAACGTCACTCAGCGCTAATGCATGCGAGATGGAGAATGTTAATTTGACATAATCGTGACTTTTTAAAGATCTCAGTGATATTGTTTAATACGCAAGTTGGATTTTGTTTTTGTCTTTGCCAGTGTTCAAAGAATAATAAAATGGGATAAGTTCTAGGTTTTTTACAGAAGGAATTATTTACTATACCATGGTGACATGCATTAAATGTTAACGGACAATATCTTGCAAGATTTACTGTAGGAGTCTCGCTGCTTCTCCATTTTGAGCTATTGAGTAAAAATGAGAATTATTGCTAGGGATGATGAACAGCAACAGTATCTTGTGATAAGTTTGGCCATAACTCAACATTTACTGCAGGTCACCACTGCAATGATAATGCAAAGGAAATTAATCTCTGGCCCTGGTTAAATGAATGCAAGCATGAAAAGACTAGCGCAAAGGTGCCTAGCACTCACGCGAGGATCAGCCATTAATAAGCGTATTTAAAAAGCAATTCTATAGCCAGTAGATGCTGTGCACATCATCTTTAGCTCAGATATGAGCAGAAGGTGCAGAACTTAACTCCTGCTTAAGACCCCAATAGTCTAATCCAAAAAAATTCACATCATCACGGAGAGGATGGAGAAGACTCCAAAGTCACGTGAAGCCTTGGCTCTGTATGAAGTAAAGCCATGGAAATCCCTGCACCAAGAAATCATCAACTTAGACAAAAAAGCCAACATGGTGGAAGCAGGGGTTATTACACTCATTAAGAGATGGGGAATTACTCGTAGGCACTTAGTTTAGTGAGTTAGTGTCCTGCGCCGAAGGGCATCTCTCTTTTCCCTGAATGTGAAGGAATTATAGAGGGTCTGGGTGGCTATTTGGCTATGTTGGGCTTTTAAGGTTGAGTGGTATGAGCAGTCTGTTGAGTGATGTGTCCGAGTTTATCAAAGAACGTGCCAGGTCCAGGTTCTGGGTCCAGTTCTTGTGAATAACTGTCCAGTAACTTCAGACCATCCTCTTCTGGTGTGTTACCTTTGGACTGAATCAGGGAGATGCACTCACCTACACAAATGTGACCAAGGCTTATCTAACACTTGCGAGATTAATTTGCCACTCCGGTTTGGAAAACTTTGCTGCAACATCCTGGCCCTGTTTCGGGTTTTGCAGCACAGCCCGCTGCAAGAAAATCGCTCTCGTTCCGTGTTCCGCCCCCCGGCCAAATTCCTTTGCGGTGTATTCATGCCCACAGATAGGGTGCAAAATTAATCTTTATATGCGCTCATCTCCTCTATATTCTCAGTTCTTCTTTTTTTTCTTCATTCTTCTGTGTTTGTAATGTTTCTGAATGAGCCGAAAAATCAACCAGGGCACCATTTCATCTCCTTCTTTTTTCTGAAACAGAAATTAGCATGCGTCTCTGTAGTTTCCAGGCAGGCATTCCACCACTTGAAATTTGTTTTGAAAGAAATAGTTTTGGGGATCATGTAGAATAAGGTTCACAAACATGCCTGTCTTCTGCAAACCAAGAAACCATGCTACTGTGATTGGCATATAGTCAGTTATCAACTATGCAGTTTTTATCAGCAAAGTGTGCATGAGGTGGTTCCCTAGGTGGAAATGTACTTGTTCAACTGAGACGGATTTTATGGACCACGAAAAATCTAAGTTAGATTTTTCAGGAGAGGCTGAAGGAGAGAAGGAGAAAGCAACCATCAGTAATTCTTTTCATTGTCTTTTTGTATAGCACTAAATACCAGCTGTGAAATATCAGAAAGAGAACTTGGCCATATAATGAACTGTTGTTTGTGGAGAACACTTTTTTTCCTGGCCCTTCACGGGAGCTCAGAAGTTGTTTAATTTCAGGCTTTGCCACTGAGTAAATTCAGGACTGGGAGTAAATCTGTGTCTCTTTTGGCCTCATTGCTGCGCCTATAGAATGCAAACCATGACTGCTTTGGGGGCGTTATGGGTGTATATTTAAACGGCATGTTGTGTGGAGCAAGGATTACCGCGTTTCACAGACGACTCAGCTTAGAAAGCCGGTGGAAGGGGGAGTCCTGCTCCTGCTTGGAATGGGTAAACTCTGTGGAGGAGAAGGCTTTTAAGTGTTACTCTGAAGCACAGCTCTTTTTTGAAGGCAGAGGATATGTTTAATACGTTAGAGAATCACCATCATACTTTTTTTCCCCCTAGTAAATATCATAAATGGAAATAGTTAATCAAGACAAAAAAAAAATGTCAGCTATCTAAGGAACTATCAAGTTTCCCCTATTCCCAATATTCTCTCTGAAACGTATCTTATTTAAAGGCTTTGATAAATTTAGCAAGGAAGAACTGTGCCTCAAATGATGTTCTTCTCTTTCCTTTACATCAAGAAGCAGAAATATAGCTGTAGCTTATAGGCATTCAAATATAGTAATAATTGGTGTTTAAGTGCTAATTTACATTTATAGACAGTCCTTATGTAGGTCTGTTCCTGAAAGTGGGCAAAGAAGCGTGGGAGGGAGTGCCGCTGATGAAAATCGAAGTAGCCTGATTGATTTCACAGGGATTGCAGAAGTTTACACTAGCTGAAATGTGCCCCACTGGCGTACGTGTTACATTCTCTGAAGTACCTGCCAGCTGTGGATAGCCCGCCAGCGGGGTAGGGGCCGGATTTTGGGAAGCACGGAGTGCTCTGTAGCTGCCGCTGGGAGATGCTCGCAGCAGAGGCATGATTCCAAGCGCTGGAGCCAGGCTTTTGACCTTACTGGATTTAAGAAACATTTGGAAACTTTTCTGATTCAGCCTAGAAGAAATTAAAATCTTGATTCATCTGATGCAGCGTATTTCCACGGAAGTTCATGGTCCTTATTGGTGGCTGCAAACAGCCGGTCCAGCCTGCTGAGCTGTTTTCAGAATGCAATTCTGCATCTGGTTCTTCCCTACGCCAACCGTTGGGTGTTAGGTGGTCAGCCCACCTTTCCTTTTCAAGGAGACACCGTGAACTCGCTCATTTGAGGTTTCTCTTCCTCAAGTAACTCTGGTTTTGCTTTACCTGTTTCGCTAGGACCAGTACAGGGGTTTTCAGTTGACGTACCAAGACCAGTGGGGGTCTGAGCTCTACCCTTGGCTCTGCCGCACGACTCATTGCAGCTTCACCCGAGCCTCTCCATCCCCCTTTGAGTCCTATCAAGTGAGGAGAATGCTTTCTCACACCATTGAGCAGTCTTATTTATTTTGCTTTTTGGAATAGGGACCATCTCTGAGTTTGTGCGCTATCCCAGCTGAGATTTCTAACTCCAGTAATGCACTGACTGACAGCAAAAGTTTCCAAGGACTTGAAATGAAGCTATAAAAGCCGTAAGATCCTTTCCTACGTCCCAGGGAAAACGACAGCACAGCGGGTGACCGAGACCGTTGCTGAATACGGTCTCTCAGCGCTGACAATGGGGTGAGCGGCAGGAACGAGAACGGCGACAGCTTGTCTGACCAAGAGCAGAGAGCAAGTGGGGTCAGCACCAAAGCAAGCCCGCTGGGGCTGATGTTCTAGCATTGCAGCCAGCAGAGCTTTCCTTGCAAAGGGCAAGCCGAGGTCAGCGTGGTTAGACTGCACTTTGAACAAATTGCCAGCCAGTAAAAGAGATGGAAAGCTAGATTTCAGGCATGTTAGTCAAGACAGACACTCATGTTCTCTTTAATGGGCTTCTCTAGACTACCCATCTCATAAAGATCACCTGTGAAACGTCTTCTTTAGCTTATTACTTTATTTTCTGCCAGCGGTACTCATTTTTCCTGGCACCAAGTCTTTCCTGAGAGTTATTATCTGAACTACTCTATATTGCAGCTATAAAGCAGTTCCCTGTCTGGATGCTCTCACGGTGAAGGGGGCCCTATCCTGCCAACAGGACCGCCGTCCTGCCGCTTCATCAGAGGAGAGCTCACACAGCTGCATGCCGCCGGGGCCTCAGAAGTAATTAGCTGAGAAGAGAGACGGCTGAGCACGTAAAGAAGGAAAAATGGGGATGACTGCGCGGCTGCTCGTGCAGGAAGCTCTCCTCTCTGAGAGGAGGTGCGTGGATCCGCGAGCCTCCTGTTGAAAAACTCAATGGAGTCCAAGCTCATCAAAAAGAGTCCTAGTACTCAAACAGGACAAAAGAGGTTCTTAGCTATTGCAAAGGTACCCCTAGGCACTCCCGGAGGGAGAAGTTATTAAAAGTTTCTAAGTTTATTTCCTTTTTATTTGTTTTCTGCATTCATGTTACAAAGCAAAAGTGTTCGGGGGACTAACCTAACTCCGAGACGCTGTTCCAAGCTTTCCTGCAGATTTCTTCTGTGATGTTGGGTAAGTCACTTAGTTCTTTTCTTGCAAGCCCTGAAAGAGGGATGAAAATATTCCCCTTTTCACAGGAGCGTTTGGGTCCTGCGGTTGTGATGACCAGAGGAGGATCTTAAATTCTTACTTGTTTATTGGGAGCGACCAAGGACAGATATAACTGATGCAGATTTGTTACTGGCAGCTGTGATGATACCACGTCCTTCCATTCCCTCCTCAGTTGGAGCGACTATACATAATGAATGCACAAGAAAACAAGAGGCAGTCTCACACCGAAAACCTGAGGAACTGTTAACATACTTGAAACAAAATGGGTGGCCTCAAGAAGCAGATATGTAAAGGCTGCCTCGGAAATGCTTTACAGCGTGGGATGAATACTTTAAGAGCTCTTCAGAGCATCATCAATGTGACAGGGCTTTCTGGAGATCTTTTCTTCAGAGACTTTTGTCGTGAACCTCGGAATAATGCATCATGCTTGAAGAACAAAGGGAGTTATCTTCTGAGTTTCAAAGAAGAGATTTTTTTTTTTACCATTCCAGCTGCTCGCAGGGCAGTCCGTGGGCAGATGACGGTGTCTGAGTGCATGGCTGATTGACTGTTCTCTCCCAGGTTTCTTGTTCAAGAACCTCTTGAGAACAGAAGAATTGCGTATACACCTATGCTGAGACTCCACCAAGAACCGAGATGAGTTAGGTCCCCCCTTTCCTTTTCGGTGCACACTCTCCCAGTTTACGAAACTGCTTGCTTTTACTGTCTCATCCTTGACTGAAAATTGCAGCAGCCCTGGGCAAGGAGGAGTAGCAGGGTGTAAATATTGCAAAGGGGTCCTTTGAGCTCTTGTGCGTGTTGTGATGCCCTGATGCAACAAGACTTCAGGATTAGTCCGGGAGACGCTTAAACATGCAGATTCGCATTTTTTAAATTAAGTCTGTACAGTATGGGTTAATGCATGCTTAGGCAGACGTTGCAGACAATGTTACAGCAGAAGCAGAGACATAAATGGGGACTAATAACACCTCTGTAACATTTTAAAAGGAAATTGAGAGACTTGTGTTTAAATTTTTTAAAAGCTCGTGTCCCGTGTTTACAGGCAGCTTGTGGCCAGATGCAGATAGATACTGGTGGTTCTTACAAGCCTGGAAAACCATTTTCCACTGATTTCACCATCTGCAGTCACGCAGGTGAACCTGTACTGAACATTAAATGGCTCCCAGCTGGATACCTGCTTCACTCGGCCGTTCATTTCAGCACAGTTCGTCCGTACCCGAGCTGTGCGGGGCAACCGCAATCCAGCAGGGAAAGCGAGAGCGGCGCGGAAAGCCTGCGCCCCGAAACGCGGGTCTAGAGCCTCAGCTGGCAGGGCTTGGCAGAGGCACCGCTGACGACAGGCATCGTCCTTTGAAGCCTTGTTGAAATCAGTGCGGCTAATACCAACCAGCGCAATCAAATATTTGGCCAGTCAAAGCAAAGCTGTTTGCTTTGCAGTGAGCCAGCACGCAGGCTGTGCCTGGAAAGCGCTTGCACCATTTTCTGTGGCTTTGGAGGAGGAAATGGCATAAGTACTTAAAGGGGAAATCTATGGAAAAGAGCTGAGGATCTTGGGAAAGGTAGACTCTAGAGATTTTTTTTTTATTTCTTTTGTTTTACTAAGGGAACATGTTGAACTGGTTTTTCTCACAGATTCTTCCTTAAATCATGTTTGTTTTCCATGTTCAAAGGTAAGCCCAACTGGCTACCAAAGATGCTCTGTTTCTCTTCTGGACTAGCAATAACCCCAGCTATTATCACCCTGACTTTTCCCGTTTGGCAGCAATACAAACCATGTAATTATCTAAATACCTCTCCTCTGCCTTTTCCTGTCTGTTCTGTTTGTATCTATACTTCGTTAAGGGTTTTTTTTCCTTCGTGCTAATAGCCTTGCGGAGTCCTCTGGAGGTCAGCCTCCCCAGCTCTGCTCGAGAGCAGCAGTGGCTCTCCTTGCGCTGGAGAAAAATGACCTCAGTAGAAGCCATTCATCCAGGAACAAAAAGTGGTGAATCGGGGAAACCATCCAGCCTTTTCTGTAGTGTTTTCCCTAGAGCACGGAGGGGATTTTAGTTTGCTTGACGCCATTATCTTTGTGCTGTCTGACATGTCATTTTGACTTAAATAAGGGGGAAAAAAATGATAAAACGATCCAGAAATTCTAGTTCAGAACCTGGGGAGAGGCAGAAGGAGAGGAGGTATTTCCAGAGGAATCCGTCGTCGAGGGGACTCGGAGGCAAGGCTTTCTCAGAAAGGGGAGAAGGTTGGCTGAAGTGGCAGAGCTGGAAATGGTGCCCGGATCCTCTCGCTCCCCCCCAGCATCCCGCTCCCTGGACTGCGTTAACTCGTCAGGATTTGCAAGCTGCGGCTCGGCCCGCCCCGCACCGGACCAGCGATGGGAATCACCTTCTTCTTTTCCTAACAACCTTGCCTGCATCTGCATAAAACTGAACAGTGTGCCATAAACCTCACCAAGGCCCTTGATAGCCCCGGGAAGGCTATTTATTAACATCGCGCTATGTGTGCAATCCGTGCGTAGCATGCACGCTGTACGTAATTAAAAGTCTTAGAGCTGTAGCGCTCCGTGATTAATGCCTCAGGTAGCACTTCGGCTCCTCGTACTAATAGGAAGCGACTTGCTCTACACCACCAGTGGTGCTCGGGTACCTCAGGAGTAATAAAGGTTGCTCGAGGCATATTGCATGATTCCTTGACTCATTAATTATAGCTGCCCAAAGTGGAAAGTTTATAATTAAACATATAGTTTACTCTTCTACTTCTGGATGAAGTAAATTAAGGTAATTAGATTTCTTTTCGATTAAGCATATGGAGCCATTTCCAAAGTGCACAGGTGCGTGGAACGAGGAGGTTACTGTGCAAGGGGTTTTGTCTCGAGCTCGTCTGAGATCCAGTGTGGAGTGATGTCATGTTTATAATCAACCTCATTCAGTTTAATTACCCTTATAGGCAGGTTTTGACTCTTAAAAAGGAGAGGTGTAGCGAGAATAGGCGGCTTCACTTGTTTGGCAGGAACTTCTGTTGGGATGAAGCCATCTCCTTTAGTGATAAATCGAGTTGCAGGTAAGAGTTTTTGAACTGAAAATATCAGAACACGCAATTTAAAAAAAAAAAAATGCAGGTGTTCCAATGCAGGCTCGTGTAGTTAAAAGAACAAGGCTCGTTAGTAGCCTATGTGAAGCATATTGTATGTAACCTGTTCATAGCCGCTGCCATGATATCTGAATGTTTGCAATCTCTGTGTATGGTAGGAAAGTATCAGCTCAGCTTTACAAGGAAACTGAGGCACACAGGCTTAAGTCACTTCTAGTTCACAGGCAATTTTAGCAAGGAATTGATCCTGAATCCTAGGCTAGTGCCCTTAACTTCGGGCAACTCTTTTTACCTGCTGAGATGAGCATTTGTTGACTTGAATAAAGCAAGAATAGAGGAGCTAACTGGAAATCCTGTGAATTGCAACCCCTCCTTTTCATTGTAGGCTTTCTGATTGCTTTGTAAGAGTGAATCTGCAGCAAACGAGGCAGCATTACTGAAAGCTTGGCTTGGTGGGTTTGTTTTGGAATTGATGTTTTAAAGTGAACAAGCGCTTTGTGTTATTTTCCATTATCAGCATCGAGTCCCCCTTTCTTTCATAGGCATTTAATTCAGCACGGGCTTATATAGAGATATACGTATTTTTGTGCTTTTGTACACACACACACACACACGTATCTGAGTACAAGCAAGCTCCCTCCGTGTGGGATTTTGTGGGTCAGCCTTCTGCGGGGTGTTTCGAGTTGCAGAACCAAAGCACAGAGAGGTATTTGCAGAGGGTCGCACAGCCAGTTGGTGAAAGACAGAAAGAAATGACGGGGCCCTTGGTAGCTCATACCTCATTGTGGGCCTGGTTCCTCTCTTCCATTGCCAAGAGCTTTTATTTGTGTATCGTCTGGAACTTTGAGGGTTGTAGCTCCAGTGTCGCTGATCTGGGTGCAGTTGAGTCAATAGAAGTCAGACTCATTAATCCTGGCCCGCGGCAAGTCTTCACGGCTGAGAACAGTACGAAGTGTCTCCTAATGACTCAAGTAGGGATAGATAGTGTGGAAATAAAGGAGTCTGAGTATTTAGACGTCGTGAACGTGTGTGGTGGTTTGTTTAGCGCCATCCCCCCATCGGTTTTTGTTCCCTGTTGTAGGCAGATATGAGGCATGTATTGATTACTTGGAGAGCACTAATGGCATTCGTTTCTCTGCAGAATTAAACTTGACGTGTACATAATAATGACTTTGCCAGGCTCTGCCTTTAATGAGCTTTTCCAGGCCCTATTTGCGACTCTGTGAGGGTCTTTTCTGCAGCTTATTTTTATGAAAACCAAAGATAAAGCACGTTGAGCGACATTATTCAAGTGGTGCTTTAGTGCCTGCCTTGCTCCACACCCATCCCTGCAAGACACCCCAAATGTCGACAGGGGAAGCTGGTGCAGTCGTCTCCCATTGCTGTCAGGATTTAACTCTGCAAATGACTGCTTCTCCCACGCGATCACGGTGCCCTGAGGTGCCTACGTTGGTGGCTACCTCTCCGCCGCTGGAAGGGTGACAGGTTCCTCCCCTCCGGCAGGCCTTCGTTCCCTGGCTTTGGCTAACACAAGCAGTCATCGTCTACTTTGCGAGAGCACGGAACGAGGACATTCCGCTCTTTCTCCCCCTGCATCTGCACCGCCCTAAGCACCTTCTGGTAATTGGCTGTCTGGTACAGGAGGCCAGAGCCGAAAACATCGCAGTTAGGGGTGGCATTTGTCTTCGTGAGAGTGCCAGCAAAGCCCTGCTGCTGCTGTGTAAAGGAGCAGGCACTGACATGGGCTGGGGTATCCATCAAAAGCTTTGTTCCAATACCTGTCCTCGCAGAGTGGAAATCAAAGGCACTCTCTTTATCTGAAGGTCTCTAAAAGGGATCTGAAACATCGATTTCTGTTTTCAGGTGAAGCAGGAGTGTCACTTTGGCTTTGTGCACGAACCTTATCTCGGTTTCCTCACTGAGCAGGAAAAAAAACGCTCCCTATATTTTATTTCCTTGAAGCAGGGAAGGAGAGCAGTTTTGTTGCAATTGGCTTGTCTCGGAGCGTTGGAGCTAGACAAGGAGTCCCGTACGTTGTTTTGCCCCATATCGCTAGCACTGAGGCTTTTTTCATTTCGTATCTGGACACACACGCTCCGCTGTCGGCCTCATCCTGCTGTCCCCCCGTTGCATGCTGCTCCTCTCGGCTGCACCAGCTCCCACCTCTCGCCATTACCTGTGTCCTGGCTGGGATAGAGTTAATTTTCTTGCTGGTAGCTGGTATAGTGCTGTGGTTTGGGTTTAGTATGAGAATAACGTTGATAACACCCTGATGTTTGAGTTGTTGCTAAGTAGTGC
>NW_009204871.1:0-3824 GCF_000690835.1 Fulmarus glacialis
ATATTGAACAAGACCGGCCCCAAAACTGACCCCTGACCCCTGGGGAACACCGCTCGTGACCAGCCACCAACTGGATTTCATAGTTTCAGGGCTCTACCTCCAGTTTGTGAGTGACTGCAGGTAAAGCCACTGCTCCTCTCAATTCTCATTAAGTGCTTTGTTCCCTCTCTTGGGCTCTGCTGACTTTTTATATGAGAATGCCTCCATAGACACTTCTGTGATACAAAAACCAAAAGTAGATATGAAAAGGTATTTTCTCCTCTCCACATAAACTTGTTAATTTGGTGTTACTGCAAAAATCCCAGCCAATGTGAGGCAAATTAATATTTGAATATTATTCAAGTTTAGAAGGATAAATCTATAATTTTAATGTCAGATAGCTGCAAGAGCCAGATCAAGAAGAAAGTTTCCATTTAGAAGCTCAGTCTACACATGCACAAAATTAAAATATCAGAAAAATAACATATATTGGAGATCCTATTTATTTTTACATCAAGGACAAAGTGCTACTATCCATCTCTCCACAAGGATGTCTTTATTCCTCTGCCATTTTCATGACCAGCTAATAATCATGCTGTCAATAGTCTACTACTCAACTTCCTGAAATACAGCTCTACTTCATGTCTTTTATTCGTTTTCACATACATACACGTATGAAATGACATTTTAACTGGGCAGATATCTTTTACAATTCAACCCATACTCAAATGGCGCTCTCCTGCTAAACAGGCACTTAAAAAACTACAAACAAAACCCAAATATTCTGCTTATTTCGCAAAAAATGGGAACTGAACATAACAGTACCTCTTCCCAAGTTTCCCAGGAGAAACAGCTGAAGATCGAGTTGGTGAGAATAATGTGAAAGTAACTCAAGAAAAGCTTTTACATGTACAAACTCGTCACACACACATGGAATTATTCAAGAAGTGCCACTGGCCTGAACAAGGTCACTCGAGATGTACTTTTAGGACCCTGAGGCAACTAAAGTGACTGGTTCCAGTAAATGCCTTCAAACTTTGTTTTGTTTTGTTCAACACATACCAGAAGGTTTCAAGGATTTGGTTTTATATCTTATATGCCTATATAGGTTTCAAACTGGGCCAGATACCAGTAACGTAGAGAGTCGATGCACAGCCTAGTCTGTAAATCTTTAGCTTAGGTACAATGTTGTAAAATCTGAGGATCTTCATTTCAAGCAACCCCGTATCAGTAGACAATTCTATATAAACTAGACAGCATTTTGCAATGTTCCTGCAGTATCTCATTGTTTCAGTACTATTGGTCAGTTAGTAATTTTAGAAGAGAAGTTTATAAAAGCCCAAAGGCTAAAATTAAAACTGTCCCAGCTTGTTAGACATTTAAGACAGGATCACCGTTCTATCTGACATCTAAGTCATGAATTCTGTACTATATCCAGCATTTGGAAAGGCTTAGTTGACTGCTTCCAAACTCATCAGCCAGGCTCTGGGAAATGGAAGGTGAGATCGTGGGAAAGATGTAATATGAAAAAATACTGGAACGAATCCGTGGCAGCTAGAAGTTCATGACTATCACTACTCTGCACACCAGAGCCACCCAAAGCCTCCTGGGGTATGACTTGCAGTGATATGGCTTTGCTTCACACACAAATATGTATATATATATACACATGTGCATGCACACAGTTAGGGAGTTCACATTATTATGAAATACAGCTAGGGAAAGCAATTACTTTAAGAAAAATAATGGGGTATTCACCAGCAAAGTAACAGTTTCAAAAGGGTCTAGAAAATGAACCAAAGCTCTTATTGTTAGAGAACTATTGACTCCAGGTTTGAAAAAGTGACCTCAAGTGAGCAATGATGCACTTAGCCTGGAACTTGCAGCCGCTGTATTTCACTCTAAATTGAATTGCCAATCCACAGTGCAATCATCTTCTACTATAAACTCACATCTTTGGGGCAAGTATACAGAAAAATACTATATGCTGGCTGCATTATTCCAAGTTGGACTAAACTCCTCTGGAAATGGAAAATACGTCCGCATTATAGAATGTAAGGATACCCATGGGTATTTATACAGGGGTAGTGGTTTGTTTTTTTTTTTTCCCCTTTTAAGGGCACTTATTAACAACTTCATGTTGACATTTTTCCTGTGAACAGTTCATAAGCATGCAAATAACTAATAGCACGTGGCCCCATTAGAAGCATCTAGGTACATAGAGCCTACAGACCCATACTGAAAAAAACATGTAATAGACATTTTATACCTCACACACATATGCACAATGATCAGATCCAGCATTCTTGCCATACTAAAAGCGGTCTTTTTGGTAAATTAGGCTGCCAATTTAGCATGATTTACAGTATCACCAATGTCAATGGTTTGCAAACATAAATAATTGACATATGCTGTGAAATACTTACATTCACTTTTCCACTAAGTCTTCTTCACTATAATCAAGTTATTTTCCAGGACAGTGTTTAATCTTCTTACTAAATAAAAGAAGGAAGCAATTAAAAATATATTCATATGCATTAAGCTATGCTCAACCACCTTAAATTTATGAACTTTAAAATACTGATTTAAGATGGTCTATAGTGTCCCATAAACTTGTAATTTGTTTATATATAGTCAATTTTATTACATTTTAAACACAACTTTAGTACACCATAACTTTCAATCCCGAAGCTAAATGGGGCAATGTTCTGTATTTCAATAGCTGCTCGGATAATAAATCAGATGGACAGTTGCTCACAGATGTACAACTAATTACTGAAGAACTGAGCACTGAACTGATATATTACCAGAAAGAATGCCTGGCATTACAGATGGGGTATTGTATGATTTGGCACTCCTCTGGCTAGAGCTTGAACACGCTCTTATCAATGGCAGTGCTCAGCACCTCCCACGATCAAACATTTAAGAATGGAAGAGAAACAGTGTCTGTCCCTCTAGGGAAGGATAAAATACCATCTGATATTGTTTAACATCACTGTATATGCCAAAAAGCGATAAAAAAGGGTTTATGCAGATTGTTCCACACGAATGTGAAGATAACAACTGTCCTTGAAAAAATATCCCAGGCAATAGACGTAGTGAATGCTGAATGCCCCAACCTCTTTCTTACACACAGTTATTTCTCAGTTACTTTTTAGCAAAGCATGCGATGCCCACTCAAACAGTTTGCAGTGAATGCCGACGCACGCGCTAAAACATCACTGCATGGCAGTTTCCAGGGGAGAGAGACCTGAACACCTGGCAAAATCCACCACCTTTTCTCCAAAGCCATCTCATCTCAGCTGAACCTGACTTTGAGACTTGCGTAACACTGTCTCCCCAGGGCTTTTATCTTCCCTTCCTGTTCCTTGAGGCTGCCCAGTACTAAACCAAGTTTATTTTGTTAATGTTCGATGGGATTTAATTTCTTGTTTGCATTCCCCGTATCTAGCTGCTGTGGTAACACATTCTTTAAGACTACGTAGGTTCATCTCCTCCCAGGGCAAAGCTGTTTGAGGGAACCTGCACCCTCACTAAGTGGAGGATGAACATGGATACTCAGCAAAATCGTGAGATGAGGGACATGGGAGAAAAGCTGGGTGAGATATTTAGACCACAGCTGCATGATACGGCCTAACTGGAGAGTGTAGGCTTGGACTCGGACTGAGGGAAGTCATAGGAGAGGAGTGTAAGTAAAGCAGCCAACCTAAGAGACAGACAGACAAAAATTTTAGACTTTAGGATGAAGGGAAAGGGTAGATTTCTTTCTATGTCTTACTGACTGTCGTGGTTTAACCTGGCAGACAACCAAACGCCACACAGCCACTTGCTCACTCCTCCCCCCC
>NW_009204871.1:3855-4461 GCF_000690835.1 Fulmarus glacialis
CAAGTGGGACGGGGAGATAATCGGAAGGGTAAGAGCGAGAAAAACTCATGGGTTGAGATAAAGACAGTTTAATAGAACAGAAAAGGGAAAATAATAATAATAATGATAGAATATACAAAATGAGTGATGCACAATGCAATTGCTCACCACCCGTGCTGACCGATAACCAAGTAGCAATTGCTACTTCCTGGATCACGCCTACCATTCATATACTGAGCATGATGTCACATGGTATGGAATACCCCATTGGCCAGCTGGGCTAGCTGTCCTGGCTGTGCTCCCTCCCAGCCTCTGCTTGGTAGCATGGAAGCTGTCCTTGACAGGGCACTTAGCAACAACTGAAAACATCAGTGTGTTATCAACATTCTTCTCATACTAAATCCAAAACACAGCACTAGCAAGAAATTTAACCCTATCCCAGCCAAAACCAGGACACCGAAAAAGGGAAAACCAGATCTGGTGCAACTTAAGCATATAAAAGGAAAGGAAACACAGAAGTAAAAGGAAGTGCAAAGGGATGTGAAAGATCATGATACTGTCAACAACAGCCAAGAAGGAAGGAGGTGGAGGTAGTCAGCAAGGAAACAAGACTTCATCCTGCTGACG
>NW_009204871.1:4492-53477 GCF_000690835.1 Fulmarus glacialis
TATGCCTCTCTCCTTTGGAGCAGTTTTGCTAGCATTGCTGATCAGTGATTTAGGCACATCTTGCACAGTTGGTTCACGTCTCAACTTTGCAGACGCGACAACTGAAGTGCGTGGAAATTAGTATTTGGCTGAGCCTGGAAAAGGAATTGAATGCTGTCAGCCCTGATTGTTGTGTCCAGCCACTTATACCCCAGTAATAAAGGTATGTCCCTTGCTAATAATATCAGAAATTTATTTATTGGGAAAACAGGTTCAACTGTAACCCAGGAAGTGGGAGAGAGTCATCGGACTACTTACGTGTCAGTTCTCACGTGGGTACACCAGGCATTTTAGTCTGTAGTTGGTAATCAGCCGTGCCAAAGAATGATGCTACCAAACTGTACTCAATTTTCTGTGTTATAAAATAGAAAGCCTTTTTCATAAGAGGCTTGGGACATGAGCCAGGAATCTCACTCACTGTCTCCCTATTTATTCAGACTGAGTCATCAGATTTTCCAGGTTTCCCCACTCAAATGGCACGCTGCTTTGGCTAGGTTTAGATGGACACAGGTGGTACCATCTGCTGCAAGGCTTCCTGGTTTTGTTTAGTTTTGTTTTTTCCTTTTACCTCCTGCTCATAGCACAACAGCTCTTTTTCAGTATCTTACACTGGAACACCACGAGGAACTGGTGTTTCATGGTATGGGTTTGGCCAAGTGGCTAGTCAAAATGGACTGCTTGAACTAAAGGAACTAAAATACACATCGCTATCACAGGTCCTCCTACAGCTGGAGGCTCTTGCAGACTGACCTGAAGTTAAAAGTACTTAGATGACATAGGGGAGTTGTTCTTTAAAGCTGACAGAAACCATGAGCAAAAACAGAGCTAGTGGGTAGGGGGATGCTCACACAAGCTAACTCCAGTCTAACAAGGTTGATCTTCCTGTTTCTTCTCTCTCCACTGGCTTGACAGAGGGTCCTGCCATGAATCACCTTCTGGAGGAAGAATCAATCTTCCCTGAGCTGCTTTTTGGAGGAGACTCCCTCTCCCCTCCATAACCTGCAAAGGACAGTAGGGAGATTACTGCCATTAGACTACGTTTAGCTCTTATCCTGTCCTACCCTAATCTGAACACATTTAACTGCTCACACCATATGACACAATTTCTGCCTTCCAAATCAAAATACTCCTTTAGGACGGAAGGACGAGGACCACCATGGACATACGCAGTTAAGATCATCAGGACAGGTCAATAACCCAGCAGAGACGGGACAACCATAAACAACTTCCCCATCCTGCAAACGCCCTCTCCCTCATCAGGCAGCTGCGCCTCTGTATTTAGGGTGAATGTCTCAGACACCATCATTTCAAAAAGATGATAAACTCAGGCTGATCGGTCGTGTCCAAGTGCAAAATTTTGCAAGTGGATAACGCGCTGCCCCGGCGCTGCAGCTACTGGGGGGATCGTAGCTTCCGAAAGCTGCAAGGAACAAAGCGCAGCACTCGTCCAGCCGCGCCTAAAGCCAATGCTGCCGTAAGTACAAGTAAGAACATATTGAGTGCTTTTTTTTTGTTTGTTTGCTTCTAGAGCTAAAAACAGATAATAAACCACATTTCTTTGAGGGAGGCTTTTGTTTGTTTGTTAGAAAGGGCAGGCACTGGGTCAGGGATATAAAGTTGTACTATCCGGTTCCCAGACACAGAACTTATTCCCCCAAGCCTTCAGCTATATGTAACATATGGAGCAGATACTTTTCATATAGGCTTTTATACGCCCATGGAACTTTTATTTGGCTGTTGAGCTAACAAGCACGGTGCACTTGATAGGACGGAGCACATAGCATAACACTACATACTGCTTTTTTGAGCTTAATTTTGAAAACGGATCTTCACATTTCAGTGCTGGGAAGGCTATGTTACAACACTGAGATCATGTCCATATGGAAAGAGGATATAGAATTTACTATTAAAAACTTCAGGGTGATAACAAACGTCAGCTTAAGACTCTAAACATTGCAGTGTATTTACATCTCTAATTAACTCTGTATCAGACTACTACACTCCAATATCTGGCCAATGTCGTTCTTCCCTCACCTTCAGCTCTCCAGCTTACGTTGCTCTTGGTCATCTCCATTCTGCCCTCTCCACCTCCTTGACCTCAGAGACACCTGCTCCACTTCTAGCACATGAAATCCAGAGTTTTATTACTGACTTCCTTTCTGTCTCCTCCACTTGGCTACCTCTGGCTTAGTATCCTCTTTGTCTTGAAGATGCTCAACATAGCTCTACCTTCAATACACTTAAATCTGATACTGCTTAAACTCTTTTTTTTTGCTTTGGTTTCCAGTCAATCCCACATCCTCTTGACCTCAATTTTATGCACTATGAAAAGACCTTGACCGACTGTGCAAAAATTAACAGAATTTTAAAATAATAATGGAAGTGTTTAATATTGCTGGATATACCTCAAAAGAACAACCGCTTTCACTCAGCCCTTTCATTTTGTTCTTCCTGTAGTTTGTGGCTCAAAAAGAAAAAAAAAATTAAAAAAAAAAAAAAAAAGAAAAGAAAAAGGAAAAAACCATACATGCTGTGTGAGTAAGGATACAAAAAAATTGTATCCATAAGTTTTAAGCCTTTACAGAAAAAGCTATTTTAGAAAGATCCTCAACTACGAGGCATAAACATGGTGCCTGACAGTGAGCTGTAATACAAAGAATTTTACTGGCACACACTTGGGATGGCCAGTATAACTCATGGTTTTTTTGGTTGCAAATTAACACCATTGTCCTAAACTCATACCATAAAAGCCATGCTACACAGTAATTTTAACTATATTAGTTATCTGTGAATGCTAAAATAGCAAATAGGAGAGGCAGACTTTTAGCACAGCAACAGTTGTACTTTTTTTTTGTGATGAAAATGAAACTTTACAAATCAGATGTAAAAATGAACTCCAGGTTGTCTTTAGTTTAAGCACACCTGCAGTGACCCTGGCTAGTCTATGTGACAAGCTCAACACCATATGGAAGTCAGAGATCAGAATTTTTCTATGTGTTAGGTGAACCAATACACATTAGAGATATCTCCATATATATTTTTTTTATCTCCAACTTGAGTTCCAGGGAGTTAAGGTGACAAATTCAAAATCATAAACAGTACAGTCTGTGCCCATGACTTTTCAAATGCCATCTGGCAAATTGTTTCAAAATGAATCCTGTGAGAAGAAACTTATATCACAGTACAGGAGTTTTCCACATGCTGGTGTAGGTGTCTCATCAAACCTGGTAGTTTCTCTGTACACAGGACAGCCAAAGGAAGAAGGTAGGCTCTTCCAGAAGGCAATGGAAACTGGGTTTCTTTCTCTTACTATTGGCTAGAGAGGCATCCCAGTTGCTCATGTTAGGAGTCTGATCTGTTGAAGTGAATATCCTCATTATGTAATGGAATAATATCTTCCTAATTTTGTGCCCTCTGGCTAAAAAAGATTCAGAAGTTAGTGAAAAACTCATCAATGTCTTTACTCTGATATACTCTGCATAAACATAGAAAGACAGTAAAGAATCTCTCTTTAGTAGCTTAGCAGGGTCTTTTCAGTCCTTAAGATGACCACATGCAGACTTTCAACAGCCGTCTTATTGGCCTTTTCATCAAGCACTTCGCTTTCTCCACATCTCTCAGGAAACCAGACTGGACTTCTCGGAAAGTTGCCGAGGCAGATCTTTCATTTCTAACTCACACAGCTTCCCAAGCACTAAAGGCTGCCTGCAAGCAGGAAGCCAGTCTCTGAGTGTTAAGTAAAAACTTGCCACTTACATTCTAGCTGAAGGTTAATCATCATTTACAAAACACGTGCTACTTTGGAGACCTAAGATGAAATCCTACGGCCACTGAAGTGAGAGTTCCCACAAGGCCAGAATTGCTGTCCTGAACATGCATGTGTGCGTCAATGCGTTCACACAGGAAAAGGCTACAGGAGCAACCAACACGCTCTAAGCAAAGCCAGAAACCACTCACGCTTCCACTTGGATGAGCCTGTGTATTTAACTAGCCTTGCTCAGTTAAAATACATTTGTATGTATCTACCTTTGAAGAGCGCATCATGCTCAAGGTCCCAAACAGACAAGCCTTTACTGTCCAAGGGACAGAGCATAAAACAAATGCAAACGCTCTTTGTGCTTACTTTTATTCTCTTGGCTGGCTTTAGACAGCACTTTTTCAGCATGTGAGGACACCAAATTTTTCTCTGAAGCCTCCCCCCTTGCTCTGACATCAAATGGGGCCGAGGCCAGCCGCCGTGACACACTGTCTCCATGCAAGGGGCCTATTTGTGCAACCCGGTGGTCTCCCAGCAATGCAAGATGCTCCCCACGTCACAAGGATCACCTAGTGCAGGTGACAGGAGAGAGACCACCGCTACACCGCAGAACAAAGTTTACTCTTAGTTTTCCAGGAATTCAACATAGTACTGGCACAGCCAAATTTTTAAATTACCCAAAATTCAAAATTACCCAAAGCTCACAAGATCCCTTCACTTTCCTATTCCTTCGAAGTCCTAAAATGATATTGCTGTTTCTCTCTGTTCTCAATTCTCAGATAATCCCTTTTTTTTTTTTCACTTTTGGCTTCTGAGGGCTGGGGAAGAGAAGCAGCACAGGGAGAAGTATATTGGAGAATGAAGCAGACTGCCATCTATGTTTCTGCTGACTGTAAAAAGCAGTATAAACACAGATCAGCTAGACTAGTTTGCATTCACCAGCAGTTTTCAAAGTACTGAAGCAGCTCAATCATTTCAAAATACCAATAAGTATTTAACTGACAAGAATTATTAGGAATGTCGTATTATTCTGGCGATGTGCAGACTTACAGGTAGCTCTACGCTTGCCATAAAATATTCTACAGCTGCTGCTTTGGCTTAAAACAACCCCAGCAAAACCAACCACCCCCCCTTCACAAAACACAGCTGTTAACTACTAACTGAAGAACACAAAAATTCACCAAAATTGTCCTATGACCATTACTGTTCAATCAAGGTAAATTGTGCGACATCCAAGGACACTGCTTCAGAGCCTCCCACCTCAAAAATCAGTATCTGCTGTATTACATTCCCCCTTTCATCTTCATGTCATTGAAGGCATTCCACAGGCAGTTTTATTTCTGAGAGCACTGATTTTCAATCGATCTGCTCTGGCCTGGATTTGAAATAGGATACCACATGAAATTGGATCCTGGGAGCCTCAAACATGCCCAGGCTTGCACAGGAGGTTAAACAAAAAAGAAAAAGAAGGGTTTTTTAAACACAGGGTGCTAGTAAAACTGATTTTAAAGTGCCCTCCATTTCTCTCAACTGGAAGTAATATATTACCTCTATAAAGTCTTTTATATCAAGCTCTTTAAAGTCTATTATTTATACAATGCCATTGGTGCACACCTCGCCTTAGAAATATGCATTTTAATAGTCAACCAAAGTGATCCAAACCACCACGGTAATTAAGACTGCTTTAAAATTGGCTTCACTACCTTTCCCCGTACATCTGCCAAGCTACGGCCCAGTCCTGCAGTCTCTTCATCACGTAGTCAGCAGGAGTACTCATGCAACAATTTGAAGGTTTGCTCCCTAAATTACAAAATGCAGCCTTCCTTATTGGGAAAAAGGAGCAGGCAGGACAGTGGGAGTGTGAAAAAAGAGAGGAAAAAATGCTAAGTGTAGGAAGGTAAAAAGGAAGAAAGATTGTTAAATGCGGAATGCGGCACTGATGAGAGAATATCAGGAGATTGCAGCAAAGGATGGTGTGGAAAACAAGAGGAAAAGCATAAAAGGATGGAGAGCTTATCCTGGATACTGTAGGGCTTTAAATGCATTTGCAAGACATTGAACAGAGAAGAAAGTGCAGGAGGAACAGTTAGAGATAGCAAATTGGAGTGGAGAGCCAAGAGCTTTATTTTAAATTTTTATTTAAAAAGCAAAAATCACCCAAGGTTCACTTTCCACTCCTTTTTTGTCCCCTACTGGGACAGAGTATGAGACGCTGTGAGGACTCCTGGCATGGCGAGCCAGGGAAGCCTTGCCAGAGCCCAGATGGAAGGATCGGTGAAGTTTTGGGTGTCTCCTTTGATTGCAACTGATTTTTCCCAGGATAGCGCGTTGCACTGCAAATTTTGTTTCTTTTTTTTGTTTCTAAAAGTGCAAAAAGGAACCACTGCAAAGCCCAGTTTGAAGCTTGAGTGAAATTTCATCTTCCCCACTGAGTGTAAAAATCAGAACCTTCTCATTAATACAACAGTGGCCTGGCTGTGCCTCTTGCTGGCCAGATCAGAAAGCATCACAGCAATCCAAGTTTAAATACCAGGGATGTCTCATTTGTCCATCAAAACCAAGGAACAAGGCAACTCTGCCTAATTATCAGCAATATAAGAACACTGCCCTCCTTCAAATCAGGCAGAAGGGCTCTTCTCATCTTCAGTGCCTCTCAGGGAATCAGCCTGATCCCCCCCGACTCCCCCTTGCTTCCTCCGTGAGCTGTCTTCCTAATCTGGAATCCTTCAGAGCTGGGAACCGGACCCCCTGCCTTGATTCCCATCATCTGCACCGACTTATGTTAGCAAGCCGGGCCAGCTGGCCGCCTGCGCACCCAAGGAGCCCATACACTTTGATACTGTGCCCTTTCCAAAAAAAAAAAACCACCAAAACCAAACCCAAAAAGGCATTGCAGTCCAGCAGAGCTTTGCCTGCCAGGTTAAAACTTGCTCCTTGCCCTGTGAGCTTAACCTACCTGCTGCTGCTGAGCACAGATACTTCCCCGGGTGTAGCTGCTCTTCTGGTGCGCGAACCCCTCTTCTGCAAATAATTCAAAGGTATTTCTAGGCTGTGGGAAAGGTGCAGGCTTATTGTTTCTACTTCACTAGGAAAGATACATATGTTGGGGTTTTTTTCAAAAAAGAAACCATTCCAAACTGCGATAGGAGCTGGGCTTGGGCTGATACTGCCCTATCTTGCAGAGCAAGTCACAGCGGGTTCTGTAATCGCGGGCTCTGCAAACACTGATTTTACCCCCCCTCCACGGGACCTTAACTCGCCCGGCGCTGCCGAGCAGAGGACGCCTGCGTTCGCAGCCGCTGGCATCCACAGGGAGCGGCTGGGCAAAAACCCACCTGATCCGATGGTCCAACCAACTTCAGTCCTTCCCTGGCTAACAACCTGCTCTTTTTTTGTTTTGGTTTTTTTTTTCAGGAAACCTCTTTCTTTCATGTTTACACGGGGCACGAGCTACGGGAAAAAGTGCTTGTTGTTCAGTTCAAGCACTTTTTTTCCCGCCAGCAGAGGAAACCGCGTTTGGATCCACACGAAGGGAAAGGCAATATTTATAAAGGAAGTTCCCACACTTCCTCTTCAAACAAATCACTCCTGGCCGGTTTTGCTGTTACAGACCTACCGTAAAGGGGCGGGGGGGTGTGTGTAAAAAAGCATTGAGCATATTATTTCCTTTTAAAGTCACTTGCCTCTGAAAAAGCAGCTTCCAGAGAGGAAAGAGTTAAGCACTCGGGACAAACTGTCAAGTTTTCAGTAACTAATTTACTCTTCCTGTAGGCCTGGAGGAAATCCACAGCACGCCACAAATATTCCTTGCTCATTTCAATACTACTCTTTGTGAAATGGATTTTAATGGCCAAGCAAAGCGATCCAAACCGCAGATGTAATTAAAGCCGCTGAAATTGCCTCCACGAAAGGCTGGGAAGCGCCCCATGCCCTGTCTGCCGCCGCAGCGCAGGCCGGGCAGGGTGGCGGTGACACCGGGAGGCCTCGTCCTCACCCTCACCCTGGCCGTGGCACGCTGTGTCGCGGCTGACAGGACAGACCCCGCTCGCTGCGAGGGCGACAGGGGTTTTAAAGGATGGGAATGTGTGGCAGGAGCCAGAGAGCCACCAGCTCCCTGCCGCCGGCGCTGGCAGCTGCCCGTGCTGCCGGTGCGGGACCTCCGCGGAGGGGATGCTGCTCCGGTCTGGGGAGCGTTTGCTCTCGCCCTGTTTCCACCTCAGGCCCTGCTCGCTGGGTTATAAAGCAGGTCAGGGCACTACCGCTCCACGACCGCAAGCCCACTTGTTTGTAACGCTGCAGTGTTAAAAACCTCTCTCATCCATGGGAAAACTCTCTTTGATAAGCAATATTTCCCTCCACACACAGCCGTTAAAGTCTGCAACACTAGTGTAGGAAGCAGAGAGATTTTTCTGACAATTCATGGTAAATCAGCTTCCTATTTGAACCGACATACCTTAATTTCTTCTGCGGTGAGTCAAACCACTAGTCTGTCTAAAAGGTCAGTAGTCCCCTGGTATTGAAACCTCTATTAGATCCATACCCAGCAAAGGAAGAACAAAGTTATCCCAAAACTGCTATCCAAAGCGTGGGAGGATAGAAAATAAGATCAGCATACCTGGCTGAAAATAGTTCTTGAGATAAAAGATGTGACTGCTTTGGCACTAACTTCTCCCTCCTCCTTCCCTCCCCTCCTCTGCCACGCTGAGGTGTGAAAAGCTTAGGAAACTCCCTGTCCCTACTCCGCATTTTTTTCCGTGTTTAATTTTAGATTAGAACACAATTGGATTGGGACTTGATTAACCTTTCATCCAAAGAAAATCCTGCACCTTTGAGTTACTAATTTCATTTGATAACAGCTGCAGAAAACTAACTCCATATTTTTGAAGTTAAATCATTGCCAAATTCTGTTTTCAAGTGCCAGCTGCCCAGAATAAAGCTAAAGAACTTCCCAAAACAATTATATTTAAATTATTAATTAAAAGCACTTGGAATATTATGATTAAAATCAATTAGTTTATGCAAAGAGATCTACAACCCGAAACAGAGTTACAGCAAAAGAAATTCATCGGCTGATGAATAATTAATACAGCTCTTCATTTGTTTCACCTCGTGCGCCAAGTAGCACAAAAGAAAAGTCATTAATATGAGTGGATCGCAGAGCTAACAGAGATCATTACATATTTATAATCACTAAACTGTTTAAGTGGAAAGTTTGCAGGGCAAAAAAACCCCCTGCAATATTAGGTTCAGAACAAACTAAACCCCACAATTTTGTCCATCTGGACAAAGTATGAAACAACAGAGGAAAGGAAAGAAAAGCAGAGCTGTCTCTTAGACTTGTTTGCTGTAGGTAAGCAGCAAGATCTGTCGTCAGCTCTAAGAAGCGAGGTGCTTCTCTAAAACCTCTGGCTTCAGACCCGCGAGTAAGATTCATGAAAGCAGCTGGCCTGACTGCCCTCCTGTTTCTGGAAGCAAAACACCATCGCTTGGCCAATTACCTCCACGTGCTTACCATGAAGGCATGTGCTTTTATATCCACGCACGCACTTTTTCCTCTCAGCCACCAAAAGAAGCATTTTTCTAGTCTGAGATGCTACAGGTCCCATGGCAAAACGCATTTCTTCTTTAAAAAACAGTGGGTTTTGGTAAACAATGTACAGATTTCCTGGGGATTACCAGAACTACATACCTCTTGTTAAACAGTGCTCCAGTAACATAAGATGATGTCAACGGAACAACGGCGCAAATCATTCATTGCTGCACACCTAAAAACTTAGCATGTGTTAATTTATAACATTCCTTAACTCAATTATTTGGGCTGGAGTGGGTGGGAATCAGTGGGGTAAAACACAAGCAAACAGGTCACTGTCATGTCACTGGTCTGACGCTCTGCACTTTCATCCTACTTAACCGTTTCTCTCCAGCTAAACCTTTACACCATTTAAAAAAAAAAGTTGGATTTGTACATGTTTGTTTTTATTTTCAAAAGGACTCAGAGCATCTCTCCAAAGAAATGTCAGAGATTAAAAAAATAACCGTGGTGGGAGAACATTCATTGCCTTTTAAACGTTGAATTACAGCAGAGAAGTTAAGAAATGAGGTAGGTGTTTTATCAAAGAGCTTCCTGCATGCTCTGCTACCAGCTCCTCTGCGTGAGGCAACAACGGGGATATTTTCACACTGTGAAAACACTTACTTTGCAACACATTTCTGCTCCAAATGGGAGGCTCACCTGCCTCTCTCAATACACAACATACATACCTTCTCCTTCCCTCATTACTCTCGCTGCCCTTTTTTTTGGTGCTTTTCCCCATAGCCTTCTCCATGTCCCGTCTGCTGAAAACAGGAAGAGTGCAGCCACTAACATTAGACTTGAACTTTCTACCTCCTGACATTAGCGGACTCAAAAAACTAGACAAAACAAGCTGTCCCATTTCTAGACATTGTCTGTGCACTGATCTCAGAATCGAAACCCTTCCTGGTCATGAATGATAAACGATGCGACTTCCTCCATGATAAACGATGCAACTTTCTCCAAACAAAGCTTAGCCAACTGTGTCATGCAAAGCCTGCCTTGCCTTGCCTTGCCTGGGACTGTCTCGTAAATGGATAAAGTACAGCTATGAAACTCATGTTCATTTCTGAGGGCAACTGTGGCTCTGCACAGAGAGCCCCAGAAGAGTACCATTTGCCTAGTATTGTTTTATGGCTCATCGCCCCGGCCTCTCGGCTAACACTAAAGTAGTTATGTGGCTTACAGAAGTTGTTTGTTGCTGCTAAGCTGGGAGTACCTGCCCCACGCCGCATGGGACAGTGTGGACAGCCTTAGAGAAACAGGGCTCCAGTTCACACCTGGCGTGAGCAGCCAGACCCATCCTGCCCTGATGTACCCTGATGTACCCGTCCTGCTGAGTACAACAGCAAGGCAGGGTGGACGGTGCCCGAGACCAGTCACTCACCAGTGGCTGAGAACAGGCTTATCTTTCGCACCATATAAAAATGGGAAATCATATTTATACAGCTCCAGCCTCCCAGGTTAGCTTCATTTGTTTCGTTGAGAATGTGAAATACATACAGTCTTGCCAGACATGCCATTTGCAGGGCTGGGATAAAATCCTGATTTCTTTGCAAATAAGAGGTAAAATCCTGAAATGCACATGGTTTCACTGCCTGGATCTTCATACTCGTTTCTCTCCTTACATAAAGGGAGCATCGTTGTCTCACAGGAATTCACTTTGCACTTGCAGGGCGGAAAGTACCTCCTAGGGTACTGGAAATGAAGGATCTTCCATCCTGGGGAATGACCTGCCTTCCTTACAGCACCTCTGCTTGCGGGGTCAAAACAGACTTTTGCACTCTTCCCAATTCTATGCCTTCCACCAACATGCACCACCACCAACCCGTTAGCATGTACTTTTCATATCTTTCGAACAGATGGAAGTTTTGGGATGAATTACACTCGGTTTCACAGTCAGCCCAATCCCAGGCACAGTGTTATCACCACAGACAAAAGAGCCCACAGATCTGCTTCATATGCCTGTACAGGTTTGCTCTGCCTTTGCACTGATAAAGTACTTAATAGGCAACTGTGGCTTAAATATTCCCCAAACAAGGCAGACTTTTTAGAAAGCAGCACTAGCTCACCCTACTTTAAGGGAAAAACGACCTTTTGACTGAGAAATGCCCTCTACTCTGCTGTGTTTGGGCCTCAGTGGCTGCAGAGCTGCATGTAGGAAGTGTGAACTGAAAGTGATGCCAGAAGGGCAATGCCGTGGTCTTGCTGGCATGAAACCTATTACTTTTGTAGCCTATGCCAAAAAAGCGCTTGACATATTATGGTCTGGAGCATGCCTGTATAGCCTATGGTCATTAACTGGCCAACTTTGATTGCTGGGTGTAGGCAGTAATCAAGTAACTAGAAACAAGTAGTTTTGCCTCTAATTACGGGGTGTTATAATGCAATGAGACGGGGAGATCGGGTGAATGTGACGGTCTTTCCCCCTCTGTAAAGAAGTTGCAGTTTTTCTCAGTAGTTCCTCTCTGTAGAAATAGTGTGCTAAGACATTGCTCGCAATACAGCCTTGCGTCGTGGGACACACAGCACCCCATGGCAAAGCCGCCTCTAATTGGCACGCCTATCTGCCAATCTCACCTCTGAACTCAGGGAACAAAAGAAAGCATTAATCCACATCTTCAAGAATTCAATAGTCATTTAAGCAGAAGGTCAGGTACCTAATGGGCTGTCAAGTTCTGGCTGTCTATCCACCCGTCTTCCCGGCTCCCCAAGTTCCCAGGCCTTGACTGACGGTCCTCAGCAGCTGGGTACTTTGTTTTCCTGCCAAAGCACTATGAAGGCCTGAGCACAGGCAACTGCTTTGCAAATTTAAGTTGGGATGACATATTCTGGTTTCACTGAAGGAGAGAGGAAAAAGAAGCAGCCATGAAAAGGTACAAAGCAAGGCCTGAGAAATATATTAAGGATGCTATTTGTCCTGTATCACTGGCACACTTTAATAGAACATAAATATACTTTCAGATGTCTGCATCATGCTTTTTGATCTGAACCTTACTATGATTGCAGTAGTTTTAGGATACCTCGTAGCAAGGATAATTGTGTGTAAATGCCGCGTGGCACAGATAAAGTTAGTGTGCATGGTTGCACACATTTCCCAGATCTTTTTCAGTGCCACATGTTATGGAGTGAGTTTGAAAACTACAGCCTGGAATGCAGAAACATTGCTACAGCTCCCAGAAATTTCCAGGAGGTACACAAAGAGAAGGGAGCCCTTTCCAGATTCGCTGGGACATGGCCTGCTGCGCATACTTGCTTTGGAACAGTCTCGTAAAACCAAAACATTTTTTTCCGAACAGATCACAGGTCACGTAAGCTTCCCAAGGGATATATTGGTTACAGATGTTTTCATGTAATAAAATATTCCACTCAACTGCAGTATTTCTAACTGATAATGCTAAAACTAAATTGCCCTTGTCTAATGGTTATGTCCCCAATGTACTCCTTACCATGGTAAACGTTGGCTCATTTGTTACTGTTTAGCCAGCATAATATTTAATTTTTTATAAAAGCATGCCACAAGCCAGTGTTTTTCAAGTTTGCAAGAACTGCAACAAAAGTTTGAACTTTTCAAAAATATATACTTAAAATTCATTTTTTGCATACTTGTAGAATGAATTATACCTCTAAGTTTCAGCATTACCATATCAATTTGCATTTAAAAGTTATCTCATTTTTTAAACATGAGTAATTTTAATAATTTTCCAAGATTTCACTCAAACTTGGAATTATTTAAAAAAAAATCACTCCTTGATTGTCTGAATGGTACGGGGCTAATAATGAAACATTCAATTTTATTTCCTCCTGGCAGAGTTGTTAGGAAAGGAAAGGTCATTGTTATGATATCTCTAAAATGATCAAGTAGTTCAAAATAAAAATAATAAAAAAAAGGAAAAGGGGGAGGAGATGATTGTCTGTTTTCAAAATATGCTTACAATATAGCACTAACAAGGACAGCTATGAAAAAGGAAAAAAAAAAAAAATTGAAAAAGGAAACCTAACCAGTCTTCTACCATAACAAGGAGCCTCCCTCAAACCAGGGAAGCTTGTGCTGTTGTACTGTACTGTGTCTCTACGAAAACTAACACCTCCACATTTTTATTTAAAAGATTAGAGTACTAGGCTCAAAACATCCATTCCTCTTTGCTCTCCGTATCGGATGATCGGGATCACCCCTGCTCGGATTTCAAATGCCACCATTAAGAACAATAGAACAAAGTGACTCTTGATGCGATATCACTGTTTCTATGCTGATGCCTCAAGGATAAAGGCAACCAGTTTTAATTAAGTTTTAGAAAGACTGGAAACGCAGCAGAAGCAGAGCTTCTTTGAGGAGGGAGACGTAAGCTACTTTAGCACAACTGGCATTATACCAAAAGTAGAACCTGCCCATTTTTAAGAAAATGTAGAAGTTAATAAAACTTGGAAGTAGGATGTTTTAGACTAGATCACTACTTTAATGCTAATGTTCAATGTTTAACGTCAGTAAAATATGGTATCCTTTCTGAGCTAACTGTAATCACCAACCTTGATAAACAATTTTTGCAGCTATCAAACTCAAATATAGTGCTTGGTAAAGTGCTTGTGCTTGGTAAAGCAAGGCAACACCACTTTGCATTGCTGTGGTGATCAGAAGCATGCTTTAAAGACTTGCTATGGGGGAAAAAATGGAAGGAAGAATTCCCCCCCACCCTAAGTGAAAGGATAATTCAGTCTCCAGCAAATCACTCAGGAAAAATGTCATTCAGATCAATGAAGATGCTTCCTAAGTACAACAGGGGTGAATGTGACCTAAATGGCTACACAACGTTTGGTAGAGACGGGCTTTGCTTGGTTCCAAGCAATGCATCGGGAAAGCTTTACCCAACAGACATTTTACCATAGTCCTGCTAGTCTGCCTATCACTCTACTTCTCATCGTTATATTTGATTAGCTGTATATTTATTCTGGGCCTGATGCGGTAATTAAGATTGCCAGCATGTACGGGAGGCAATAATGCTTCTGTGATGGCTCTGGCATTCGGAGGGAGGTCATGCAGCATGTGAAACACTAAGCAACAGCCCTGCTCTCATGGCTAAGGATAACATCCAGGACAGGAATGAAGCACAGCATTGTGACCAGTCACTCGGTTTCTGAAAAAAGTGCAATCCAGTTTTTCTAAGCAGACGCCCTCACACAGAAAACAGAAGCCCAATCTGCTGATATTTGAAAATTTTTAACTGCTTTAGCAGTTTTTAGGGCAGTATGACTAAGCACCAGTAAGAGCAGTGGTTGCTGTGCATCAGTGACTTGAAAACACACGAGTCTTGCAAACTCCAATGCTCCTTTCCTCTTCCCTTAAACAGCCTCTAGCATAGTAACCACCAGCAACGTGCAAACGTAACTCCTTTGAGATACGGCATACTGGGAAAAGGACCAGCTTTCTGGAATCAAAATCACCTGGACTCAGCAGCAGACCTGATCTGCCAGGGCTGCCCCTGGGAGCTGTGCTCCTGCCGGTCAGCAGCACGCTGCCCATCGAGCACCAGCTACCACAGAGCCTTCCACGACTGCCCCTTTTCCCTCGTTATTTTTGCTGGCTGCCACAAAAAACCTCAGCTAGCTGACATTACTCCCTGGGCAACAAATCCCTATTTATTTTGGTGCATACATAATGTGGGTAGCAGCAAAAAGCACAAATACAACAACCTTGAAGCTCATCTATGGGAGGGGTCTAAGAAAAGCAAAACTCGAGAGATTCTACAACTCCTGACACACATATGAACGTACAGCTTGCAGGGTGAAAAATTATTATTTTGAATTGATTTTTAGTATGTTTCGCAAAACCTTTGCCTTGCCCTGGTTGCTTAAGGATAGCACCCAGAAAGCATAGCTAACTAAGATGCCCAACAGCGTCATTTGTCTGTTGCTCACCTGCTTCCCTTCCCCAGCCCCTTTATCTACACATATAATATCATATCCAAAACCACACACTGGCTTCCCTCAATGTTTTACTTTTCAAATAAATGCCTAATTAACTCACCCTTTATTTCAAACCATCGTATGTAGCAAAATGCTCCAATTAAAAATGGAATGTCTACTAATTTAAGCCCAAAGGTTCTGTTAAGGCAAGTTTCACAAATCCTAAAAATAGAAACGCATTCATAATTTTTCCTCACTTTAATTAGACTTTTTTTTTCCCCTCAAATTTAAATATCCCTCTGCAGTATCTTCAACTGCATTGCAGTAGTAGGAACCCCACGCACAGCACAAGAACTGTAAGATGAAAGATGACTTGACTCAGAGAAGAGTGTAAAGTGGAGGCATGCATCCCACAAAATAGAAGTGTTGCAAATAAATAGGAGAGACTTCAGAAAGATGGGACTCCCAGAACCAAATGAAACTTCGGGTTGATATGCGTATAGAGAGATCTTGGTCCTTCTCTAATCTATAGTCTTAAGTGACATGGAAGAAAACAGCATTGTGGCAGTCAAGGTGAAGGTGATATAACTAATGGTATAGCAGCCAGACTAAGGGCAAGTCAGTTTGGAGTGAGCTGAAAAATATGCTCCATGGGTCTCTTTGAATGACACTACTTATAGCAGTCACAGAATGCAAGGTCATGCTTCTTCAAATACAGGTTAAACTTGTAAGGTGGTGAACTAATCTGGAAAGCAGCGACTTGAAGAATGACTTCAGGGCCACGGTGAGCCGCAACTAAAACTCTGGCAGGGATGCAGTGGCTCAGACGATTAATGAGATCTTTCAATACATGAGCTAGGGGAAGACAGAAAGCAGAAAACATCATTGTAGCACTTCAGAGGAGCATTATTAGGAACAGACGAAGTTGAGGTTATCCAGGGCAACGGGGTAGTAAGCAAAACAATGCTAAGTGGTAGTCATGGACCTGCTGCCTGCTTTGCCTATGCCGGAGCCAAGCTTCCTCCTGCTCCTGCTGGCAGAAGCGGCGATGGGAGGAGATGTGGGAACCAGCTCCGGCCACGCTCTCTCTTCCTTCCCTCTTCCACAGTTGGGGTAGCAAGCCCAGATCTTCAGGGTGAACTCATTCTACCCTCAGTCCTGGAGCGGCAAAAATTCAGTTTCTCTTACTGGGACTGGTTCTGTCACTTCATACAGCATTACTGAAATGATTACAAGCATACGTGGCCATGTCTGGCATCCATATTGCGCAAAAGATGTTGACAAATTGGAAAGGATTCAGGATGGAGCTACAAGGATTCAGAGTCAGGAAAAGATGCTCTAAAGCAAGAGCCAGAAGTAATTCAGTCTATTTATTTTCACAAAGAGAAAGTTCAGAATGGCTTGATCGGAGTCCATAAATACTTACATTAGTGAGAGACATATAATAAAGGGCATAATAAGATACAGAGCTGAAACATGGAACTTTGAGGCAAAATTCAGGCTAAAAATGAGGAGGAAGTGTTAGAAATGAATGCAATTAAGTCTGCAGAACCTTTTACATTTGCTGTCACCTAAAGTCTTTAAAAAAATTGAGACTGGATGTCTTTTTAAAACGATATTATCTAGCTCAAGCAGAACTTGCAGGCTGAGTGAAGTGGTGAATTTGTACAAGTGTATAATACTATAGCTGAGCAACCTAGATGATCATAACATTATAAAACCCATGAGCATATATTTCTTGAGTGGGCCTACAAAATCCAATTTTTCCTGTATCTGCTTTAAATGAATACACCAGCTTTGCTGAACCCAATCTGAACTTCTAACTGAGCCTTCTGCTGTAGAAGTGATACATGTCCAGTTTCCTTCTCTTCAGACACTGTGAAGAAGCAACCTAAATACCTGAGACTGAGCACAAGTGAACGCAGTGAATTTGAAGACAAGAAGATGTCTGTAAGCTTTCAAGCAGCTCCCCTAATCCAGGATCTGGCGTGCTTTCCAAGCAACCTTGGATCATTCCAGCATGTGGGATTAGATGGAGGGCAGGGGCTTACCAGTTAGAGCTCTTTGACCCTGACCAACCCAGTTTTGCTAAGCAGGACGTTACGGGAGGTATCTTGGTATTTAAACACTTGTTGGCCACTGAACAGGTAAATAGTCTCACCAGGAGCGTGACGCAGAAGAACTGGGCAAAGCAGGATAGCCTGGATATATCCAGGTTTAAGCTAGTTAAATCCTATACCTTTGAAACCCACTGCAAAATTACCGCACACTTTAGTTTAATAAAGATATTAACATCTCAGGAGTGATATTATCCAGTGGCAGCATTTCCTAGGAGTTCGTGAGCTTTAGGAATGATGCCTTTATGTGGACAGGAGACAGACTCAAAAAAGGCACATTCCCCCCTCCGGTTCAGCTCCTCTGCTGAATTGTTTGCAAATCCATAGTCCCCTCTTCTCTCTACCACCATAAGAGGCATTTACTGTTTTTATGATCTCAAGATGGAAAAATATTAATCAGAAACAGCAGCAACAATTTCTTTTTCCTCTCGAATCTGTGTGGCATTAAGTATAATTACATAAATAACTGGAATGGCAGAAACAGACAATTGCTGGCTTTGTATGGGTATTGGAAAAGATTATACTGTTTTTATCATGTCTCTCAAATAATGGGTATCTTCCAAGTCTACTGTGAAGGAGACTGCTTGCTGCTTTAATGCTGATATGAAAATAATCTTGTAAAAATACTGAGAGGGTCTTTCCACATACTTTCTGCCAGGAAAGATTACTTAAATAAACCGTTTAACCTGCTATTGTCCTAAAGCCCAGTTACATAAATGTTTTAAAAATTACTTATCCATCTTGAGTAGATAAAAGTAATCTAGCGAAGTCAAGGATAACAAGGAAGTCCCTTAATGATGGCTGCATTCTCTGCAGCCTCTATTAGCATATGATTTTTCTGCTGGCAAAGCAGATATAAATGAACTGCAAGAACATAGGAGTGGGATAGCTCTTCCTCTCTGTAAAGAACTGGAAAGAGACAGATACATATAAAAGAAGAGTGAAAACCTGCAAAGAGCTCTTACAAGGGGAACCTCAGCTACTTTTTCTCCATTTTTTTCCATTAGAAACATTGCTTTGTTTTAAAACCAATAGTAAAAATTACAGAGGCCATACGGAAGTTGAATATGGAGGATGTGTCTACCAATACCTGAGCTAACGCCACCCTGAAGTCAATAAAAACAAGTGCATAAACCACTTGCTCCAGATTGCTGAACAAATGCTCAAAACCGACTGAGACAAATTATACCCAATTCAGCTTGGATGCGCTAGAGATACAAAGCGATACAGGCATCCCACTGCAATGTGGGCAAAGAGGACAGCGTGTTTATCAAGCCTAATGAAGGCTATCCCAGGAAGACAGACAGCGGCTTCATCTACCAAAAGTCCCCGATCCTTAACATCCCGGGTTTGTTGGCAGCGAGAGCGACCACTCTGCTCGCTGGTCTGTAACGAGAAGAGCCTCCCGGGCGTCTCGACTCTCCTCCCATGCAATCAGGGTGGTGATGCCAGATGCAAGTTTGGAGTCTTCAGCATTCCGTCTGACAGCATAAATGTTATGTTTTTTCATGAACTGAACCAGTCATCTGCTCCACTGCACGCTTTCGCCACCTGCTTATACTGGGCACGTAGGATGGGACGCTTGTGTTTTAGTGACCGGAGCTGGCATGTATGTAAAGCTTTAGCTGCTACAGCATTATCCAAACCTTTGGGGTTTTTTTGCCAAACAGATCACACTTTCAGCATTCCCCTTCCTCACTTTAAGGAAACGGCACCTTTTCTACAGACCCAAACAACAGCCATGCGGTCCACAGCAGCATGCTGGAAATGGTTAGGATGCTGTTAACATTGTCCATGCAACTCCAAAGGGCTGCAGCCGCCGCAGGAGGTGTTTCCTGGCCGTATACCTCCCCAAATGCTGCAGCGCTGAAGACTGAGGCCCGATACCATTTTTTCCACACATGCAGATCATTTTCCCTTCTACTTCCTTTGGGAGGGTTGTATTTTTTAAAAAAAAACCTCATTAATAAATTCGTAATCTCACCAGTCACATATATTTCCGCCTCCTGAAGTGTTAAAAGAAAAAACAAACCAGCTCTTGATACTTCTGTCAATAAAGAGCACACTCAGGATCAAAGGAATAAAAATGCTAATTATTGTGCACTCTGTAAAACCTCTCTCCCGAGCCAAGTGCTCTGATTAAGTTAACCATCGTGCTAATTATAATAGCGTTTAGCACAGCTGGGGCCAAAGAAAAGCCATCTTCTACCAGAACATGGTTACCGGGCTCAGAACGAGATCAAGCATATTTATACCATAATAGAAACTTCCCTACGATCCACAGAATAGCCACTGCTATTTTTAAATATTCAAAACCATGTTCAGTTTCTTTTACCATTCAAAAAAAATTTGTGGACATTTAAAAAAATTGTTGGGTTTTTTTTTTTGTCATGAAAAAAATGCTGGAGTCAGAAGCTTATTGCCCAGAAATTAAGTTACTGTCTCCTAAGGGAACATACAGCAAGATAACACATCTTTGCAATTTAAAGGGAAACCCACTCTTCTGCCTCTTCTCAGTCAATACCGCACGGCTGTGAAGTATGCTGGTGGTGAGAGAAGAAGGCCACTGTACTCTATACTTTCATTTAAAATGGAATGAAGTAGTGTGCAATTACTGGCAAAACCACCTGCCACATTTCAGCAGCACATTTGGATGGAGAATGGGGGTGATAATACTGGTGAAAAATGACAGTTGAGTCTAAGTGAAAGTTAATCCTCCCCACTGATTCCATGGAGGGGAGAAAAATATAATAAATCAATAAATCCCTGCAGCTCAGAAAATTGTATCTTCAGTGGATGCTTACAATCTTTGTTGCTCATAGCATAATTGGAAGAAAGAGATTTTTAAACAATTATGTAGTTATAACCATATCTTCCATTCACCATTTCCCTCCTTGAAGAACTCATTTACTGGCAGTACCTTCCGGTGCACCTGGTTGAAGGATAAGCACTACTTTTCACGAAGGAGCTAAAAGGTAAGAAAATTACCTTCACTTCAGTATCATGCCTCAAAATGGCTGTTTTGTACTTACTCAGCCTCCCTGAGACTTTGAGTAGCAGCACATGAGCAGACTGTGTTTCAACATGAATTCAATACTCAACTCTGAATTAAACAAGTCATCTAAACACAATGATGCAACTAATGCTCCTGAGTGGAGACGTACTTTCCAAATTCCAGGTGTGTTCAAAATACTCCTGTTTTACTGCACAGATTCAGCAATCACCGACACCCTTGTTATGGGGCACCTTCCCATTCACTTCTCATGTATTGCATTGGCTCACTTAATTATACACAAACACATGTATATTTTAATAAATATAGCACTGTTTTATGTAAATTGATAATCTTTATCTAAATTCCTTACTGCTTTGATAGGCCGGTAAAGGTTCAAATGGCTTTAATCCACTGTCTGGACAAAGAGGCTTATTACTGCTCTGGTTTGGAAGGGAAAGCGGAGAGGTTCTTCAGAGGGAAAACCCAATATATTGGCTGAGCTGTTAGAGAAGGTCAAAACCTGGGAACAGCACTCCTTGAAAGGTAAAGACTACTGATATCCTGTTGCCAATATCATTATCAAGAAAACAAGTATCATGACACCATGTAGTATTAAATCTCTCGGACAGAAGTCAGTGCTATTTCAGGGGTCTGTGAATGAGGCTTAGAGCAGTCCATGAGAGACTTCAGTCTGTCACACACAACAGAAATATAGCAATACAGTGAAAATTAGGGCATTTGAATTCTCTGCTTTTTCACTGATGTCCTTGAATGTGTGATAGATGACCACTTAATTGAGTATAATCCCATCTGCCTCCTGCCTTCCTGGGAGTCACAGATCCTTCTAGATGTGGCTGCTTCACTCTAGCACCTTGCTCTGCATCCCTTTGTATGGGTGGGGGAGATGTGCATGGGAGGAAAAACAGGGAGGGAAAAGCAATGTCTCATCATCTCCCAATCCCTCTCTCTCTCACCTGCTAATTGACAATGGCCAAGCCCTATGGAAAGAATCACAATATTACAGGGTGTAAGCAGACACTGCAGCTGGTGAAGAGTAATGCACAAGACTGGTTATTTGGCTGTTAGGGTACTACTCGTTGCTGCATACATTTAGGGTGACAATACTACTTCATATTATGTATATCTTCCACTGCTTAAGCTCAAACATTAATTCTTATTTACTGTTTGCATTTCACGCCGAATTAATTTCCACACTATGCATGCATACTTCCAGGACAGGTGGAGAAAAGATTATGCAGTAGATACTCATGTACCATGGTGATGTACATAATAGCAAAAAAATGGTGAAATAATAGAGGAAGCAGAAGAGTAAATTGCATGCTATAACATTAAGACAGATAGTTTCCCGGGAGTACTTTATATGGGTGTTTGCATTGCCTACACCCAAAATGTTCAGGAATTACAGGTCACATCCTGCTGTTACCTCTCCTATAACCCATTCCAAAGAACCTGTCAGTAGAAAATGCAAAGCAAACTAAACAGATCTGCCTAGTTTCTTCTTCCTGAGTTTTATTACATCAGTGCTTTTTGCCTGAGAAAGAAATGTTGCTGTAAAAATCAACAGTTATATACTATCTAATTAACTGTTTATTATAAAGTAATCAGAGGAGCTATTAAAGCATGGTCTCCAAAATATTTGGATTTGTCTAAGTTTTAGAATATTAGTTACACAAACTTTAACTCTTGAAATAATATCAGCTAATGATATGTGCTTCACTTGGGAGTTAAACACTTGAAGTAAAAAGCTGATGTTTGAAAAATTGAAAGTAATTTCACATTGAAGTAAATTAAATGAATTTCCCAGATGTTGCTATAAGAAGAGACTCGAGGAGGTGAAATGAAAGTCACTGCTGATGCATTCAGACACTTACCATAAAGTTCCCAACAAGGAAACATTTTAAAAGGAAACTGTGAAAAAAGGAGAAATCAGTGGTAGGAAGTTTACAACCCCACTACCAGTCTTCATCTGAGCATCTTGTGGCTCTGTGTCATTTCACAGGTAGCGGTCCGTATTTGTGTATGGGAAGTGCTGCATAAACACTAGAGCGAAATCACTCTTGTTCAGAGTGTGCTAGGTAGTCAGAAGGAGCTGCTCCTCGCTTCCAGGTGAGGTGAAAGAAGATGAAAAACAAGATTTGCAGGCCTATTTTTAATACCAGCTAGTTTTCAGTACTTTGCTGTGGCAGATCTCAAAGTACACCTAACATTTGGAAATCCCAACCTCTCCCTCTAAAGCAGGTTTTCCAGTACATAGACATATATATATAATTGACCTGGGCAAACGTCAAGAGCTAGCAGCATCCTTGCATGAAAACCCTCAGGAATACCTTTCCTTCCCTTCTTCTTAGCCAATTATTGCTACTCCACTGGAATAACATTTCCTTCTACCATACCCCAAATTGAGTAAAGAGTCCACAAGTTTAGGAGGATAGGGAGGAAAGGAAGTTTACAATCCCCCCCTTTATTACTAGATCCCAGAGAAGCCTACACGCTCACCTCTTTCCTCTATCAGCTGCAGAGGGAAGCCCACACACCGGGTGCACAAGCACGACACTGCCTACAGACCAGCCAAGAGTGTTCTTCCTCTCAGAGTGATCACGTATTTTCCATATTCTCTGCACTTTTCTCTCTCAGCGGTTTCCTCATCCAGCTCTTCATCTAGATTCTGGGAGGTATTTGGGTTACTATTCCTTCTAAATGCTGGAGATGTGGAAGAAAGAAAACGCTCTCCATATTTGACTCCAGACTTCAGTATCACTCACAGATCAGGATTTTACACTATGGATTCACAAGACCTGTTCATACCAGAATAATGAAGCTGGCTATGCTCACCTGTTTTGTTAATGTAGCCATTACATTTTCCTTAGCCCCCTTTTTTTTTTTGGCATGTTTCACTAAATTATCATCCAATAAATTAGAAAAATTATTTTTTTAAAAACAGTGATTATGTCAAGTTCATCCTCTTACTAGGATTACAGATTTTCTACAGTTTATTTGGAAATCTGCTTTAAAGCACAACAGATGTCAACTTTTCATGCTAGACTAACAAGAGCAGCTATTTCATTCTCATCTGGTGAGCAAGGCAATGTACCAGAGGAAAAAAAAGAAAAATACTTGAAAAAAACAAGTGGGTCCAACTTCCAGGAAAAAAACCCACCCCAAAGTCTATAATGAAATACCATGGAAGAAGTATTAGAGAGTTATAAAATCCCAAACCAACAAACATCTTTGATAGTCATGTAAAAAGCTCAATATTTTGGCTAGACAGTTACTGCTGCAACACCGACTTCAGATTCTTGGGACACACTGATTTTACTCTCTTAATGTTTGAAAGATGGGTAACTTTATAGATTTGGTAGCTACAGACAGAGCATAATAATATAGATTCTAAACTTCAGATGTATATTTCAAAATGTTTTGGTAGGCAGGTGGACAAACTGCTCTATAAATACCTTTCCTATGCTTCGCACTGCCTTTCTTTGGGTATGTCCAGTGGTGTAACAGTAACAGCTAAGCCACAATGCTGGAATATTACACTATCCTCTCCCTTTAACAGCAAGGAAAAAATAATTCTGACCAACCCCCCCCAATTTTTAAATATATAGGGCAGTGAGAGAAAACTGTTCCAAATGAAGCCTTCACCAATACCTCCAACTCCATAAATACCAGCAATCCTGGCTGGTATTGCAGGCCCCTCCTGTGAGACCCAACTGCAAGCCAATACTCATTTGCTTCACATTGCTCAAGCATAAACACGAATTACTGGGGTTTGCAACTAACTGTATCACACAGAAGTGGGTCGCTTCAGTGTTCCACAGAGGGATGGAGGGAAGCAGCCAAAAACCTCCATTCTGCCACCCCCTTTCTCTTTTTAAGATTTCAGGAACATGCCTCATATCAAAGGATCCAAAATTTATCCAAATTGAAAATAGCGGCTTTGGCCCACTTTGTAAGAAACAAAAGCTAACCAAGTAACAGCTCTTCCTCCGCAGTTCTCTCTTAACATATTTTGTCCATGAAAGAAACCACGTCATTTCCAAATATTTCATCCTAGTACAGCAGTTCAGTACAACAGACACAAGCCATTTTCTCTAACACAACCTGAAGATGAAAAATAAGTGTTTTTGAATAGGAGGAACACACATGCAGAGAAGTAGTAAGACAGAAGACAATGAGACCCCTAAACATTTCACAATACTATGAATTGTTTTGTTATCCTCAAAGTACGCAACACTGGTTATAAGGGTGATTCACTCTTAATGATCGTTTGAAGTGCCAATACTCAATAAATTTAAGCCATATATCAAAATACTCATTTTTGACATTTTAAAGCTCTTAAAAAGATAAGGAGACCCCACACTTACCCATTTAGGATAATGATGTTACTGCACAGTCTCCTCCTCACTGTCATAATTTTTAAGGGAGGAAAAAAATCCCAAAGGAGGACGGCACTGAGCAAAACTGAAACCCACCAGTACGTTTTCTTTTAATAGCAACGTTTTTTGCCTTGGGTATGGATGCATTCCCTTTCATATTCCCCTCTGAAAGCTGCTATGAGCACACCACTGCACTGGATGACAAGGTGACCTTTCCTTGGTGAAAGGAAACAAGAAAATTTTGGTCTCTGGTACCAAGACCTATAAATGCATTTCCTTGCTTTTGCTAGGCTATACAAAGTTCATATACATAGGAGGAGGACATTACTTTCAGATAACAGAAAAAAGAAGTAAAGCAAGAACAAAAATTGAAGGCTTCAGTGAAGACTTTAGTCTGGACAAACAAGGGACTCATTTTTACCTCCAAAAAGGTTAAGGTCACCAGACTAGCGCTCACAATTTCTTACCATGGGGACAAAAGAATACACCACAAAGCCAGTAGCGCACGTATCACAATTGGCAGCTGGCTTGAAAATGCTCGAGTTCAATTGACGATAAAGAATGAATTACCCTTATGTTTGAACAAAAAAAAACCCCAACCTGATCTCACCAGGCCAGAAGAACAACCACATTCCAAGCGCGATGTGTGACAGCACACAGAAAGCGAGTTTCAATTTATTCTGCGCATTTGAGCACACACAAAAGCCTATATGGTTCTCATTAAAATAAAAGGTATCTCCAGACTTCTAAAAGAGCACAGAGTGATTTAGGTTCTTACTCTTATAGAAGAGTATTTCAGAAGAAATAACTTACCCTCCCATTTGTTGTGCTTCCTCCTGGATCTACGATTTAAGCCACCTACACTATTTTCATATCTATAAAAAACCACCAGTGGATTAAAGATCTTCCCTTATTCCTTCCACTCTTTTTTTTTTAAATGGAAATTTCTTTGACAAAAAGCAACAAAGCATTCTCTCTGAAAGAGTGAGCACTGCAGATACACACCACTTTCAGCAAGGACATTCAGATGCAACTCCGCAGAGTTTACTTAGATTAGCTTAACAATGTTCTCAAAAAGGAGCTATAAACCTTTCATGAAGGGCAGCTTTAGTGGTGGAAGAGGTTTAACAAGCTCATTCATTAATGACTGGTGTCTTTGGGGTGCTCGTTTGGTGGGCCTTCAAGGAGCAGGTGTTTCTGCCGGAGTTTTACTCCCTGCTTTACACAGTGTCTGGCACCTTTGCCTTGCGTGCCAGGCCAGCCAGCGAGCCGGGCTCATCCACCAGACTGCGCCGAAAGGACAATTATGCACTACGAGACAGAAGGAGCAGAATATCTGACAAAAAACATTTGCAGGATTACCTTTTTCTGCATTCACAAGCTTGCTCTTATGTATATCCGTGTGAAAAAGTGATTGCAGTGTAAGTACGTGCAAGGCAAATGTGGCGTGAGATGTTTCATCTGGACCTTATGTAGGACCAATTCAGGCCAACAGTGAAAAACAAAGAGCTCGAAGGACGAGTGAGGAGAATAGATATCTGTTTAATATGGATTAAGAAAAGACACTGAGGAATTCGAAGACAGCTACAATTAAGAGGGTCTAATGTGACCACTTTATTTTGGTGCTTAGACCCCTACCTATGAAAGGTTTTCCTAGCCGGAACATCACCACGCCCCGCAGAGGCTGCTGCTTGCATTTGAGAGAGACTATCAAATACATTTTGAAATATTGTGCTAATGAATCAGAAGGGGCTGAGATACAATGAATTAAACACAACTAAACTGCACACAACAGAAATCAAGAAACAGTCCATTTGCATCAGCTGTAGGTGTTTATGGAAGAAAATTATGTCATGTTACAGGAAGCATTCTGGATTGATTCATGATTAAAAGGGAAGCTTAATGCATATAGCTACTTTAAAATTATGTAGTTACAATTTAGGCAAACTATTGTTTTAGTTTAATTAAAAGCTAGTCATTTTATTACTTTGCACATAATATGAATCTTGAAAAAAGCCCTATGAAATTAAATGAAAATTTTGCTTTCTCATTCTACTCCCCTCCAGCAAGCTTAATTCAAATGCTATTACTAGGTTTTCGCTGACATATCATCTAAAGGCAAGACAGAAAGGACTGAAAAAAAGTGTTTGGCAAGAAGGATAATTACCCCTAGTTAAGTCAGAAGCTACCAAGAATTGCACTCCTAAATATTAAAGAGAACATTAACTTAGTAACAAATTTCAACAGGAAGTATTTCAGTGTTTGCAGCCTGCAACAAAATAATTAAGAAGAAAACGTGCTATAATAATATCAGTTCTTACTGGAACTGCTTTAATGGATACTTTTTGTTTGTTTCTCTAACAGAAGGATAAATATCTTAAATCTTCAATAGCAGTCATGTGATTTATAAGACTTTGAAGAAATAAAATATGTAAATGAAAGTGAAAGGAAATGCCTAGCTAGAATTTGTCTCACCACTTAAAACATCCATTTTTCATTAGGAGAGCCAACAGCAGTGCCAGTGGCCACATCGTCTCTCATTAACTCCAGAAAATTATTTTGCAAAGAAAGAATGCCCTTGCGAGTGACAAAGATGCATTAGGTCTCTCCTCAGGAGTTACATATGAACTGTATACTCCAGTGATACTATAGGAAATCTATACTCTAAGAGACAGTCCACCACAGCCAAAGGCATGCCTTGCAGCAAAACAAAAAAAGAAACCAAAACCAAAACCAGAAGACAGAGCAGCAAGTGTTAACTAGCTAACAAACTACCTTGGAAGATGTAGGAGAAATACTAAGATACTGTGCTGACCACAGCAACACAGTTATTCCACCCTAGAGGCTGAGCCCTGGCTCTGTCGTCTTTACAGCCTTCACCTCCATGTGGGTTACTACAAAAGTTGCATTCCAAAAGGTAGTCTTTTTTTTTTTTTTTTTTTTTTTAAATGAAAGACACAGCATTGCTTTCTCTTCCCCTAGCAAATAGCTCTAAGCTGGAATGCAGAATAAATGTCTCAAAGACTCCTCTGTGCTGGAGGGCTTAGCAGAAACCCAGCAGTCTCAATATAAACCAGATGTGTCACAACAAGTTTTGGGTGGAGAAATGTGTTCGCTCAGGGTATGAGAGCGCTCAGGAGGGACTGCCTCTTACAATACAGACACAGTAACAATTAAGAAAGGCGGGAGTAGGCTCAGCAAAAGCTTGCCAACAGAAGGACTGATGCCGACTTTCTTTAAAGCACCACCATCATTCATCCTTCAATACTTTAACAGGGCCCCGATGAGATATGCACAGCATTTAGTTTGCATTAAATACATATTTCAGAACAGTGCAGAGCCAAGAGCCCCAGAGACCTTGAAGCTTTTCCACAAGGGCAAGCAGGATGAAGTACGTGATGATTTTGCTAGGAAAATCTGGAGTATCCTCAGGTTGACTATAATCTTCGAGCTGTTGTGGTCTCCCCAAAACCAGAACACAGAAGCTGAATTTAATCCTGGGTAGATACATCTCACTAGCTACACATAATTCAGAATCATTCTCTTATGACGTAGATGTTCAAGGCACTTAAAGAATATATGCCCGCCCCAAGCGATCCAAGAATCTCATCTAGACGTAATTAGGAGTAGGCAAGTACTTAGGGAAATTAGTCATTAGTTTGCAAATTCAGACTCCAGTCTCTCAGCTACAAGCCTCCCTTTGGTTTAGTTCACTGTTTTTTTTTCTGCCTTTTGTGGCGAAAGAGCACAGGGATGATACTGTACAGTAACAGAAATTTGGGAGTTCCTGCATAGATCATCCCACAACAACTAGATTTTTTAGGTGATGTAGAAGGAAGAAAATGTTTGGGGAAAAAACTATTTCTAAAATGAACAGAAGCAAACTAAAAGAAAAGCAGAATAGGAGGAACACTCAAAACCAAAAAAGCTGGAAATCCAGGGTGTAGACAGATGTTAGGAAAGAGGGAGGAATGGAGCAGGGAGAAAGAAACAAATTTTTCTCCTCCCCCCACCCACCAGTTCTGAATTTCAAAATAACACCCAAATGAGGTCCCTTCCAGACAGCGTAATAAGCACACGGACCCACCTGTAGCAGGCAATCTCTCCTTCCAAAAACTCTTTGCAATCATTTCAGGCCCAAAACATGGAGAACAGGCAATTAGCAAATGAGAACCTCTGGTTGAAGGCAAGCATATTCAAAATCCCACTGTCATATGATGTAAATACACAACTACAGTAATGCCAATAAAGATGCTAAGTGAAAACCACTGCTCTGCTGAGTTGCAGGCTGAACTCGACTTTCTTGTCTCAGATGTGTCTATTGGCTCAGTATAACTGCATCATCCTACCTCTTTTTTGCATAAGGGGGAATGCTGGAGGATGCCAGAGAGGCAAGTTTCTAGGAGAGACCTCTGGTTTCCTACGAGGTCCTGAGCCCGTCTACGGGGTTCCTATGTACTGCGGTAATGGAAGCCACAGCATAAGCTTGAGCAATGCTCTGCTGCTGGCCAGGATCACTCGGCTGACTCAGTCCGCTGCAGGTCGTAAAATGTAGGAGAGTCCACGTGGTGACAGTCAGAGCTTAAAAAAAGGCAGGTTTAGCTGTGCTGGGTAATGGCTAGGCAAGTGGCAAACGGCAGGGAGAGCCTGCCTGCCAGGAGTGCGTGTAACATTCCTTACCTATTACTTCACCAAGGAGCTGAGACCAGCCCAGCATGATCCGAGCTGGAAACGGGCCAGGGGAGCAGCTACGTGGATACGGTGGACGGAGGAGAAATTACAGGTCTGGGATCGGCAGCCAGGAGCTCGCGTCGGGGCACTCACCATGGTACCGCCGCTCTCCAGGCTATAGGTTTTGGGAATCAGTTGAGCAGCAACTGATGTGCCCCATGGGTGCCAGACACGGAAGGGTACATATACTTTAACTCCAAGTCAGGCTTCAAGCTAACTTCATCCTTTTTTGTGTCAAGCAAGCTATTTATTTGGAATGATGATCTGGAGGGAAATCGGAGACAGACACTGAAGTGTTTGGTGCTGTCAAGCGCACAGTGATATTTCATGCATTTCTTAAAGGGCGCGCTCGCTCCCTGGCGCGCTCGCTCCCTGGCACACATACCGGGCAGCCCACAGCACTCACTCAGTAAAGATTGATTTTTAGTCCTTATGGCTTCAATTTACTTGAAAAAGCTGATCCCGATGCACGCTGAAGGATGAGTGAACAAAAGTGCTCTCAGAGCACACGGGCCAAGCGAGCGGGAGAAGCACACGAAGCACTTTTGGAGAGGTCCCAGTGCTAAAAGCTGTGAAAGGTCCCTCCCGAGCAAGTTGGGCACCGCAGCTGGGATGTCAATGCTCCCTGCCTGCACTGGGGCCACGACAGTGAAGGGAATGGGGTGAGAGTCCCGGGTGCTCCCAAGAATCAGGGGGAGAAAAGCCCTTTTCAGGTCACCACCGCAACCCAAACAGCAGGGAGCAGGGGGGTGTGAAAGCGCCAGGCAAGTCACCCCAGCCCGTGCTCCCCCGCATATTCCACATGTTTTGAGCAGCTCAGAAGTCTTTTGTGGATGACTGGGCTGTTCAGACAGATATATCGTAGATGCCCTGTAGGCAGCCCAAGAAGGTTGCCTGCTGTTATTCCTGTCCGCGGGCAGATGACAATGACGTTGTTCGGGAGACCCACTTCCGAGGTCAGCTCTGGGAAATGTATTCCTAAAGGATCAGTTCAGCCAGGCAAGAGACGCTCTTAGCTGCTGGCTATTTGGGAGGACAACAAACTTCCTAACTAACTTACAAGCACACATCTTCAAAACTTCTTATCAACAAGGCTTGAAGCAAAACTAAAGCTCAAACAACATGGATAATAAATGAAAATTACTTATTACTCCTACACCCAGCAGGGCCCAGGGCTTTGAAACTCCCTTTCTTCCCAATACTGCGTTTCTCTTCCTCCTGGCTCTGCACCCCAGTACGGGCTACATGGTTTTGCTATGCCAGAGTAGAAAACCTGTCCTGACAGCTTGTGCTGCTGTGCAGGGAAGGAGGTGGGACCATTTTACAGAGTTTGGAAAGATGAGTGCCAAAGGAAAGAAATACTGCAGCAAGCCTAAAGAAATACTAACAATTATATAGCAATTAATACTATAGCAATTATAGCATCCTGGTGCTAGAAACCCGAAACACATGCACACATGGATGGACAGACACATGGACACACTCTCCAAAAAGCCCATTCTAAGACATGCATCTTTGTGACTTGAACCCCTCCAGCTGGGGAGTCTGAAAGACCAAAAAAAAGAAACATAAACAAGTGACACAGATGTCAAGAATGCTGATTTGAATATCCTGGAGAGTCACATAGTTTTCCAGCTGATTTCAACTATTTCAGTAATACAATGTTTGATGGCAACACTTTGTATGTAATTTTAAGTCTAAACACAGCTTGAACTGGGTGGACTACTAGAGCTGAAGTAACCATCAGTAGAAGTTCAGGACAATAAATTTGTATTAAAAGCAACAACTACAAACCATGTGCACTAGTTTTTTTGCTGAGGGGATTTATTTGCTTATGTGACTATCATGTTCTGAACAAGAGTAAAACATGCATGAAAAAAAGATTACGAGCAAAAGAAAAGTGAAATAGGAAGTTGAAAAACAGGTAAAACAGGATCTGAACAGTTTCACTTCATTACAAAGGAATTCAGCCCATGGCTGGAGGATAAATGTAGGCAGTATAGTTCTTTACAAAGGAAAAAAAAATACCCAAACCTGTCTTACTTAAGAAATTAACTTGTTGACTTTTCGCTTGGCCATAGGGTTACTCGACATTTTCTCAGTCTGACAAATGAGTTTGTTCAGGGTGTTTGGAAAACTGGGAGATGCACATCTTTTCCCCCCTGGTCAGATGAAATTATTACTATTGCAGACATTCAGATAAACTCTAAAGTCCCTGTATTCTTTTAAAATTTTCCTAATATAGTTTGGGTGGCAGAGGAGCAGAGGGAAGGAGGCTGGGAGAAGGTTTTGCTCCGTAATACTACATAAGGCTACAGAGAACTATTAAAAGAAAGTTAAATTGTCATGACAGAAGGACCAATTCCTATCACCATGAATCAAAGAGCTTGGAAATTCTGTGCTGAATTGTACAATAAGCAAAACACAGCACTGGTAGTAGTCTGCCATTCAGACATCCCACATGCAACACACGTGAGCAAATCCAGCCTACCTAAACGCATCTCGAGGTGGCTATTTCGAAGCTCTAAAAGGATCAGCCGCAGAAAAAGCATCGCACGTGCTTGGTTCCTGCAGCTTCAGGCTTCCCGCGCTGCTGCGGCTGCCCCTTGCTCTGCTCCGGCGTCTGTCGCTCTCATTCCTCGGGGTGAGCCTGCTCACGCGAGTGTAAGCGCTCAGTGGTGTGAATAATCCCTGCAGAAACTCACCGCCCCAGCCTGCCACGCCGAGACGTCAGCCCTGACAAGCCCAGATGCTCTTTTCAAGTCAACATAGTCCTTAAAGATCTCCAAAACTATGTCAGAGCAATACTGTGTAGCTGGTTGAAGTCATGATTATCCCCCTCCGTCCTAACCGACAACTACACCGCAACATTTCTAAGCTTCGCCTGGAAGACCTTTTGCTAACCCAAGCCTTTTTTAAACAGGAAACGATGAGCTTGCCCAGTGTGAGTTTTCATCCCTGGAATGAATCAAAACAATCGAGTTTCCGACCAAGTAAAATTTGAACCTTTATCGCCCAAGTTGAAAAGGGTGGCAGATTTATTTTTTAACATTTGCAGTGACCACAGCAAACTGTTTCAAAAACAAACCCCTGCAAGAATCCTTGGATAAAAAAAATGTCATTTCCATCTTGTGTTTCGTGTAAGTGATAAACAATATTAGTCAAGCTCTTAACAGCTCAAGTGGGAACGTTTTCAAAAGAAGCTTTTTTGTGGTTGTTACTTGCCACAGTATTTTTAGGGGGGGAAAAAGCCCAAATGAGAACAAGGAACTTCCAAATGAAGCTGCATCAGAAAGAAGTTAGCAAAACTGTCAGAAAAGACTTATCAAACACAAATATCTTCCAAAAGAAAAGTGTCTACAAAACCACTGCAGTCAAGTTATGCAGTCCAAATTAAGCATCTCTACTCAAACACCAGTGCCAGCCACTATTAGGCGAGAAACTTGAGAAGTGCATTTTAAAGCACCTTCTCTGTTTTTCTCATCCTCGTCTCTCCTACTCTCTATCCAAGTGAACAAACCATGAAATTATCTAGCTCCAAATCAACCCATCCATGCAATTACCTCACATTCCTCTGCAAAGTTTTATTGCCTGGCAGGAGTAAAAATTAAAAGCTTTACTTAAAAAGTGTGAAAGTTACCAAGAGCCTACTTTACAGACTGAGACAAAATAGTATTGTTCAAATGTACAGAGATTCCATCACTGATCGAAGTGCCTCAGTATGGTTGAAAGGGAATAAAGTTATTCTGTGAGCAGAAATATTTTAACCTTTATTAGATATACAACGGAGGATCTACTTCTCCTGAAATAAGGCTCCTTTTCTATCTATCGTGCACAATACAAACAAAATTCTTGCAGATTACATTAGACCATCAACAAATACAATCTACAAATGAAGAAAGAAAAAAAGAAAAACCAACAAAAACCCAAGAAAACTTGCCAGGGTGAAAGAGAGACCTAGGAACCTGAAACTATGTGACGTACAGCACCCTTAGCCCTTTCCTTTTCCAAATAGAAGCACAGTGATAAATCAAATGCGACCAGACAGCTGAATGAGAAGATAGTGTGTTACCAAGGACGTGACCAAGAGTGACTTCCCTCAACAATTTGGTGTCCTCCAGTGAGGAGGACAAGACTACCCCCCCAGTCCAGAGGGACTTTGCAGGCTGTAGGCACAGCCAGGCACGGCGACGAGTAGCAGCTCTACAGAGGCAAGGTCACAAGTTGATTCAAGAGGTGGAACGAGGAAATGCAGGGTGCAGCCAGAGGTTTTGCAATTTCATGGGTGGCTGAGATTTCCCACCGGATTGCAGCCTCTCCTTGCATTGAGGAGGAGACATGGATCCCCCACCCACGTATTGCATAGCTGCTCTGATTAGAGGGTAGCTCTTTACTCCATGATCTTTATTCTCCATGATGCTCTGGCACAAAATCTGTTTAACTGTGGCTTTGTAGAAACAGAATATACTGCTCCCATTAGAGAGAAGAAAAAAACCCATAACAAACCTCAAAAAAGCCACACAACAAGAATATACCCAATGCCATTTTAAGATACAAGACATGTAAGATCTAACACATGTAAGAGAATCATTTATCAGGAAACAGACTTGATTCACTCTACCTTTTTAAAAAAACAAAAACAACTCTTTTGTCCTCAAGCAAAACTAGCCCCCTATGAGATGCAGACACTGTGCTACATAGCCTTTTCCTCTTAGAAACTGTCTTGGGAAACAAGTTTTCAGTAGCTACACAAGCTCTCAACAAAAATACAGATCGGTTTGCGTTCTGGAGTCAGTGACTGATTAATGTAATTTTAAATCTAATCAAAAACACATACACCATTTAAACATTATAATGGAGCTGATAAGTAGAACATACACTTCCAGCTAAAGAATTTAAATGCATCACCTTACTGCTGAGAAAGTTTTAGTTTTCACATGGAAAAGCTAATACCTACAAAGAAGAGAAGAGTGGGAAGAAGGCAAAACTGTTTAAGATGAATGACTGCAATGTTTCATGCATGTTAAAGTCATGAAAACATAATGCTTATTTGAAAAGTGATTGTTCAACTGACCAAAACGAGATGTAGTTTATTTTAAATATCATGGTATATTTTGCTTCTCAGTCTATAGGTGAAATATATCCTACATTCTCTGCTACTGTGTAATTATGATTAGATGGTCAGTGTGGTTTCTTCTACCAGAGGTTCCCATCCACCACACCCTTTGAGAAACTGGTGCCAGAACTGGTTATGGGAGTGCAGGGGAGCGGGGATCCTGTTGCTAAAGGACAGGGAAAATACCGATAAGGTGTTTGCCTACTGTCTGTAAGCCTGAGAGATGACAAAATTGCTCTTGGAGCTGCAGTTCTTGTGTGCTCACCTGGCAGAGGGGGGAAAGCCACAGCAGCATGGCACAAGCACACCAAGCAGGACGAGGAAACGCAGCTGGTTGTGCACTTTTCCAGTGGCAGATGTAGAAACGGAGAAGAATTCCTGTTAACTACAAAATAAGGAGACAGAGGAGCGCGAAGGCCACCCTCACACAGGGTGCTCCAGCGGAGACAGAGGTTTCAAAGCCATCCAACAAGTGAAAACAGCACCTAAAACTGCAAACAAACTTGACATATGGTACAGTATATGGTTACCCACGTACCATGTCTGCTGTGGAGAGGCATAGTGATCCGAGTTAAAAATTTGGGCAGTATGTGTTTTACGCCTGCATGAACAGCCCTCCTTTCTTTCCTGCCCCTTGAGGTCCTTCATCCCAGATACCAGGGAGTACTGATCTCGGCCCTACCCAAGGTTGGCCAGGGTCCTGGACACCCTACTGCGTCTGACCATTTAATGATCTATAGCATCATTTAAGCAGTAGCACGTTCAGCACAATTCAGGAGAGCAGCATTGCCTTATATGAAAAAAGACATCAGCACGTTTTTGCTAGTAAGGCATTTTACAATGTTCAGTATTAAGCATTAAATGCACTTTACTTGACTTGGAGTATACCCATTTCAACATTAGCGATTAATAATGCTATGTTGACTGAGAAAGTATGGTCTCACTCCAGCAAAAGGCAGCTGCCAAATGAAACAGGGGATCGATTAACGTGATGCAAGGCTTCTCCTGGGTGACTCGAGGGCACCGAGTGGCTGCCTGCTTCACCCCGCATGCGAAGAGGCACCAACAAGCAGGGCTGGTTCTGCCGTTTTGACCTGGTACCTCCATGTTCTTGCTCTTGAATCAACCTGCATCTGTAGGAGTTCTATTTTTCCTGCTACGGGAAAAGAGAGCATCCCTGTCTGGAGTATTGCCTCTCTGAAAGGAATGAGGACTGTGTGGCTGGTTTATAACAACGAGGTATCTGGCAGAATATGTGATTTGAAAGAAAAGAGCATAAAGATAGAAAATAGGCAGAAGAGGGGTGAAGGAAGATCTAGAACAAGAGGTACTTGAATAGTACAATGATGAGGAGCATATGAGCATCAACTGAAAAAAAAAAAATCAGTACATATGGGAATGAAAAAATACATAGAAAGATACTTTAAGTCAGAAAGGACAAACTTAACTTGATTAATTAAATGAATGCCTACAATTCCCACCCCCTTTCCTTCCCAGTCAGACCTGCTATGCTATATCTACTTTAGATGCAAATGGAACAAAATTATCTATTTAGAGTATTGTTTACTTACTAGTTCATTTCCAGCTTCCACGAAATATGCGGGATCTAGCTAAGAAATTCAGGGGAAGGGAACAGGATGGGAGACACGTGGCTTGGCATTCTCCAAAATTTGCTCCAGCCTTCTGGCAGCCTTCCCCCGCGCCACCATATATTTTACTGGAAATGGTCCTTCCAAAGAGCTAGTTGGCGTCTACAAATCTAGCTATTAGACATCACTCCACATAAGTGAGGCTCATTTCTCTTGCAGGCAAAAGATTTCCCATTTTTCCCTGACATGCCGTACACCGACAGAAAGGCGGCAGACAAAATGCTTCTGCTTGTTTTCCACCCCTAAACTCTCATGGACGGACTGCTCCACAAATTATGTGCCTGGAGTTAGCAAACATAAGCTTTTGGTTGCACCATAAATTGGCAAGGGTAGCTCTAACCTGGTTAAAGCAATTCACAACTCTTCAGCATAGTTTAATCTAATTTAATGTCCCAATGTGATATAGTGAGGATTGTAGGCATAAAATTATTTAAGTGAAATGTTTACTCTTTATTAACTTATATCCCTGGATAGCTAAATTTTTTCCTCATCACCCATAAAATTAAAAATTCATACTTTGATGGAAAAAGCATACTTTGAAAAAGGTTGTTAATCTAGGCAAGAATATTATAACATATAATGTTACCATATTTTGATATTACATCCTCATAAAAAACATGTAAATATTTCTGGAGTTTCACCTAGTACAGCAGACTCTCTAATTCCACAGAAGTGAATCTGGAAGATCAATAATGTTTTTGCTGCTTACTTTAATGAATGCCCATAAATAATGAAGGCGGCTTATCTGTATATGTTCCGGAGGGACTGTCATCTATCAAGCCAATAATATCTGGTCAAGCAACTTTCAGATGCTAAATTAGATTCTCCTTAGAGAGGATTCATCAGCTTTTTGTATCTCCTCTCCTGTAAGAAACACAGCATCTCCCCCGCTGATCAGCAAAGGAGTTGACAGGAAAATATTCTCCCAACCTTTCAGTATTCTTGTTAGTAGTCCAGCAGAGAGGGGAATTATGGTTTTGCATAGGCAAAAACTAGATGGAAATCCCCTGGTAGCACCGAGATGTGAGGCAGCTGTGAAAAATAGAGGAGATTGATACTGAGAGCTTACAGTTAGCGAGTTTTAGGGAAAAAGCCCCTTGTTCCCCAAAGGCACTAATAAGAGACTAAAGTGGAATAAGTAATGCATTGAGATGCTGCATAAAATCATAATATTTTTGAAAAGCAAAAAGGTGTCCTCCCTCAAGGGGTACTCTAATAAAGATATTGTATGTTTCATTCAATAAATACGGAAAATGCAGGTACTGTTCAAATACATCATTTACTATCATAAAATTAGCTTACTAACCTTGGACAAAACGTTTTGGTTTTTTTTTACCTTCACTTTCCCAAATCTTTACTTTTCCAAATGCCCAATTAAGCAAAAAAAAAAACCACGCAAACAAATACCTCCCGCCCATTTGATTTCTCAGTCTTGCAAGTTGTCTAATGAAGAAGCAATTCATGGCTTGCTGTCCCAATTACCCACTAAAGAGTCAGAAGTCTAATTTCAGAGTAATCTTCATTTAAATCAAAACGCACCTGCGCACAAGGCTGCACATACTAGAAGAGACGGACAGGTATTTTGGTGTATTTCTTTAAAAATAATAAGAATTAAAACCACCATTTTTTTATTAGTGTTTATAAAGTCAAATGGCAGCACTTATGTTTTAACAATACGCAATAAAGAGAACATCGTTTTCCAATGACTAGTTCTAAATTAGCAACAGTAAATGCATAAACACTAAATGCATAAATATTTTATTCCAAAACACTTACACAGCCTGTGGTTTACAGCTCAAGAAAGTTGCACATTTATAGTTCTCCTGTGATGATCAAACCACAGTACGTTAATTCTGGTATATATTTAATACTATTCCTACTTACAGAAATACTCACGATAACATTTCATAACAAAAAAAAAAAAAAAAAAAAAAAAGAGATGTTCCAACTTAATCATACACCTATGATCATGAGGCTAGCTTTGAAGTCTGCCATTATGTATTTCTTTTTCAACTACTGTTAGATATAATCTGTTCTTACTTTTCACATCAGCAATTGCAGTCCTTGGAAGACAAACTATAACTTAGAATTAGGACACCTGAAAGCAAGTTTAGGCCACTGAACTGCAGCATGCTCTTTTAGAGTATTCTGTTTCCCCAGCAAAGCAAAAATAATTATAAAAAAGTGCTAACTGTGACAGTGTGCATTCAGTTTGAGTTGGACATGAATTCAGATTACTGTTGTAAATCCAAATCCACTTGGAACAACCATTCTGCTTTCCCAGTTTCCAAGAACATCTTGCAAATCCCCAGCTCCAGGAGTAACGGGATCACGGGAATGTCAAGCATTTCTCCCTCCTTCCAAAACCCTCCTCCCTCTCTACTGGAGGAATTTTGTGGCTTTCAGAAGAGGTGGTAAACAATACCCAAGGTCCCCAAAACAGAAACAAATAAAAGTAACACTAATTCAGGGTGGTTTCTTTCCAGGAGGGCGGCTCAGTCTTATAAAAGCTTTACTGAAGTCCCAGCTCTCCTCCCTCTCACATGGTGCGACAGCTTCATTACCAAAATGCCAAAAGATGCCCATCTTTCCTGTATAAGAGTATATACTCAAAGGTGCCCTTTCTGTTTTGAGCATTTCTGAGTACCCCTTTTGACCATGAGCATCTGGACTTTACTGAATAAATTTTAGTAATTTCATAGAAGAGATAAAAATATATGAATACTTGCACGTATTTAAGGACTGCTCATAATGTTTTTACACGAGATTTTTTCATATCCAAAAATGTGTTTTAAGTATGGTGTTTAATCTCTAACGTGGAGGGGTGGGGAGGAAGAAAGAACCTCACTTCATGGCGTAAGATTTAACTCCAGCATGCAGTTAAAAACATACGGAAGCTGATAATTTATCAGAACACTTGCCCCCGTTCCAGGCTGCCTTCCAAAGCATCATTTCATTAACAGGTTATTCTGGAAAAAAATCACTGTAAGTCTTAAAAGAAAGCTGCAGGTTTTTTTGACATTAGCCTGCTCAGCTAACGAGCTAACATTCCCTTTCAATTAATTCTCTAATTTGCCCAGACAGTTAGCAGATATATACATCTTCATATTACCTGAGACATCTTTCAAATTATTCCTGTGTACTTATACTATTGAAGCCCTTGCGAGCCAGTGACCTGAAGTTGTTTTTAACCACTTGTTGCCCTTTCATCTAGTTTAAATATAATCAGCTTCAAAAAAAAAAACACCCAACACACCCAACCTCCCACTTTAATAGATGCAGTTCTGAAGCTAGCGAGGGCCGTGATGAATTATTATCAACACTAGGCTGATCTTTTCATATAAAAAACAATGTAAGGTTGCATTTACACCCGTTACAGATGTGGTTACTGAACTGCAAAGAGAAAGGGACTGAGGCACAAGAAGAGCAAACACGGCACGAGGGCAGCAAACCCCTTAACCCCAGGGGTGGGGGATAGTTAGGCCAGGGTCAGACAGAGAGGAAAATAAAAGCAGAGAGCAGAGGGTGGAGGGAGCAGGGCCGGGATGCCGAAAGGAGCCAGGGTAAGGAGATCCCGCCAGAGGAGGTTGCAAGGAAGAGCCGAGCAGCCCAGGGAAGGGGAAAGCCCCGTCCCAGCTGCAGGAGGCCCCTGGCACCTGGCAGTGCCCATGCAGGCAGCTTCTCTGCCCCCAGTCACGGCTGGGCTCCTCTCCCCGCCACCGGAGAGAAGCCATGGGCAGTCGGGATTGTCCCTGGTCTGGCTCCCGGTCCTGGGGGTGGCTGGCACGGAGACCCCGCCGGAGCTGCCGGCCCCCGCGCATGCAGTGCTCCTTGCTGCGCCCCCTTCTCACCAGCCAGCTGCCGCCTCTCCGCATGCGTTATTTTTTTACACCTATGCAGTTGACCCAAATTATATTAATTTGGTGTTGAAGCAGGTTTCACCTCCCCCACAAGGGCTGTCCTGCCGCAGGCCTGAGAGTCCTCTCAGATCCCTTGCTGCAGACAGACTGTTGACTCTATGGCAACATTATATCATACCTAGCAAGTTTAAAACAAACCCAGCTGTCCCTGAAGGGCTAGGTGATTTATGTGCATTAACAACCTTGGAAATACATTTTACAAGCAGGCAGGATCCCACAGATGCCTAAAAGTCCTCCTCCCTCTCAGCTGTGCTCCAATTTTGGAGCTGTGGAGCAAGTGTTCAGAGTTGCAGTCACCCACAGCAAGCTTCACCCACACACTCCCCCCGACAGACAAAACCGTATTCAAAATCAACACCCCAGAAGCATAACCAGCAGGTTATGCCAGTTGTATTTATCATCCACAACTGTGATGCCACAGCCTAAACTAATCGTGCAGAAAGGCACTTACTCCATAGCTTCAAAAGTCAGCGCAGGCTCCAATTTTCAAAGAAAGCGTTTTGATCGTCATAACTTCCCTCTCCACCTAAGGCATCCTGAATACACTGTAAAACTATCATCACGTTTAGCCCAGATCCCTTTGTACTTATTTCTTAATAAATGTAAAACCACATACAGAAAAGTCCCTGGTCTGTGCCCTAACCTTTCCAGCTGCTCCGGCTGCTCGGAGGGAAGCAGCAGGTTTAAGGAGGTAGGAAGCCGGAGCGTGCCGTTCTGAGCAGGGATGTATTGCACAACCTTATCAACTCGCATCTTCTAGGGATGGCTGCATAAAATATTGCAATTTAGGTTTTACCACTGGCAAACTAATGCACCTCAACCTGAAAACAGTCTCTTTCTTGTTTGTACAGTACATTTACTTCATTATGTCAATTAAAATAATCCAGTACCGTCAAGAACCTCAAGGTGCCCATAAGCACAGTAAACCCATGGTTTTGGTACGACTTTGAGAATGCCGTTGGTTAAGCTATTGACTGCTAACAGATGCAACGTAAAAAAAGTATATCCCTTGCTAGCAGTAAAGGAACAGTAGAAACACACCATCTTAAAGCAAAGCTTAAAACGTTAAATATAGTGGGACGATCTGTTGCGATCCCAAGATTTATTGGGGTTTTAAGAACCTCCTCCTGAGTAATCACCTTCTCAGGCTGGAAAAGAAAGAGCCCTCTCAAAACGCAGATAACCTCTCTCGCTCACTTGTAACAAAGACAGACATACGATGTGAAATGCTGAGCACCACCAGAAAGAAAAACAAGCCCAAGAAGAATAGCATCCGCTTATCTTCAGAGGCCTGAAGATTTTCTGGGGCTTCAGACTAACTCAGGTAGATTTTTATCCTTCCTCCCTTTGTTTGCGTCCCTGACTTTCATCTTCCCTTTTCTCCTCCCGCACCATATCTCACCCTTTTGTAACCGTGCGCAAGGTTGGCATCCTGTCTGCTCCTGCCTCTGCTCCTCGCTGGATGAAGCAAAGCGAGCAGCCGCCTCTGGGTAAAGATGAAAAGTAGCCCCAGCTTGTCCCACAGCCGTCCCCATTTTCTTTTCCTGTGCATGGAAACCCATCCATCAGCTTATGATAATGTGGTTTTACTTCTGTAGTGTGCAGTTGCTTCAGGGTTTGGGGCATCCCTCAAGGGAGTTTCAGCAGCAACGTTTTCCACAAGCCTTGTTACCATTCTTTTTTTTATTAATATTTTTTCCCCTCCATAAGCTTTCTTCCCTTTTGCTGTGTAAGTAAGTTCATAAACACATCAAAGATAAACAGACACTGCAGATACGAGACTTGGGATACCAGTAGCTATGCAGGAGAATATTACCCTCAGATGATTACTTTGATAAAACCGAATTGGTCCACCCATTACAAGGATACATGTTTTGAATTACAAATTAAAAGACACAGTAAATGATCGATTTCTTGATATACAGAGAAGATATGAACAAGGTGGTCTGCAGCTCCATAAAGAATTTCTTTTCATGTAATTCTATACATTCTCCCTTGCTCTCATTTTCCAAACCCAAGCAAACAAAACAACGACAGCTGAACTGAATTAGTGAGCGTCCAAAAATATCCAGCCCATCTTTCTTAAACACACAAAAGAATGTTTCTAGTTTGCCAGAAAAGAAGCAGTATTTTTAATACTGCTGCCCTCAAAGAAGCTGCCTCTTGGCTGTCTGAATTACAAACTACTGTGTTAGGCAGATAAAACAAAGAATATGTGAAAATACAACCGTGTATAGAATGAGCAACACCGGAATCAGTCAGCAGCCATCTCTACGCTGTCCCACATCATGTTTTTACTAGTTTTTATTAAAACCAATGGCCTGTAAAGTCAATAGGATTTCGCCAGAGTAAAATCTCAGCGCTTAGCCTATTTTTTTTTTTTTTCATTTGTTTTACCTAAAACTTGACCTCTTATTTGCCAGTCCAGAGTCACCTGCAAGATATTTTTACCTTCCAAGACCGAGCTGAATTTTTTCCATGGGATTAGTGGCAGAGGAGACAGCAATAAAAATTTCTTGTTAATAGCAAAAGTGACAGGGGAAGAGGTGAGGGGAAGCATTTCAGCTGAGAGCTTGGAAGTGATACACAGTTTATATACTTTTCTTAGCATCCATTACAGGTTTCACTGAAGCATAGCTTTTCTCTATTGTGGTAAACTTCATGCTGAGGAATGCAAGGGAAACAAAAAATCTGGAAGCACTAGTCATGCTGGAATCCAGATGTTAACATCAGAAGAAACGACCTTGTGTGGCATCAGGGTCCAGTGAAGACATATTTGAAATACTGGGCCTAGCCACTTCTTTACAACAAAAATGTAGCCAAGTTCCCAAAAGCTGCAGGAACCCTAACCATTGCAAACTATTCTGGGAGCCAGAGCAGTGCGTGCTTAGGCCATGTACTGAGTATTTACAGAGCAAAAATCTTTTCCATCAACTTCAAAGGGAATTAGACATCACGTATGGGTGGTTTAAACTGGAAGAAGTCCATGCATAAAGAAGGGAGAACTTTTTTGGTTGGCCATGATCATGCGACTTCCCTCTTGCAGGAGGAGATTAAAATAGAACCACCTAGACAAGTAACTACAACGTGCTGCATTTGGAGATACCTTCTCACGGATAACGCACACACACATGCAAATGAATTAAGCAAGAGATTTTGTTTTTTCTATACTGTGATCATTTCTGTTTTTAAATGCCTGGGTGGTGTTTGGAAACTATGGGCAAAAGGTAACTTGGTAGAGTGACAAATAGATTTGGACTTTGAGGAAGGGCAGGGCAGGGCATTAAAATAAAGTTGAGTGGTATCTTCCTACCATATAAATGTAGATAGGTTTTGAGAGGGAAGAAAACAACTACATTGGCGTGGGCTGAACTAAGAAAGCATTTGTGACTCTTTTTTTTTTTTTTTTAAAAAAAACCCAAACAAAAAACCTCCAACCATTGCATCTTCTTGTTCTGTTTTGTTTCGTTGCCCACCCAAACACACAGTTAAAAAACACAGGGAAGCCAGACAAGGCTCATTGGGTAATGAGGCAGGAAAGGTGAAACAAGGGCCGGCGCTCAGAAGCCTCCCCTCCAACAAATTAGCCAGTTTTATAGCTTTGCAGGACTCCTCACACCGATCCTGATGGCAGGGCTGTTTGCCAAGCCTGGGGAAGGAAGATCAAAGGACACCGGCACTTTGAGAGAAGTTAAGCAAGTTCAGAAATGCTGCCCTGAGCCTCCAGAGAAACAAGCTGGCTAGGTGGGAGCACCAGTGTAGGAAAAGCTGCACTGTCTGATAAAAAGGCCATGAGCAAGCCAGACCGGTCTGAAATATGGGGAGAGGATCCCAGCTAGGGGAGACGTGCACATAGCTCTCTTTTTTCTCTGTTTAAGTGCAAAATACTATTTTGCACATTTAGGCAACTGAATTAACGATAGCCTTTGGAAGAACTTTTCCACTCACTCCAGCAGCTGCTAAATGAGACTCTGGAGCGGAAAGCTGTACAGGTGCCCAGCCTGTCAGTCCTGCCGGGCCCCCCCGGGGCAGAGCCCAGGGGCCAGTCACCCCACGAACTCCTGCCTTCAGGGATGCTGCATTGGCAGATGCATTTGGGCAGAGGTGCCAAAACTTCTCACCTTATCCAGCACCCAGCAAGAGCCTGAGAGAAGGAAGGGATGCAGATGGTCCAGGAAACAGTTTCCTTTCAGAAGTGAAAAGCAACAGATCAAAGCTTACTTCTTCTGCTATTCTGTCCCCTGTATCAAAAAAATCTGCCTGCAATCATGAGTCAGAGCCCTTTAAACAATGTATTATAGGCCTATCACTTTGGAAAAGTGCATTTCAGTGCTAAATGAATAAAGATATTAGCTTTATGCATTTATATTTTTTTATATCTATCACTAGGTGATGCATAATTAATTAAAATCAAACGCATGCAATGCAGCTCTGGAAAGCTCCCATATGAAATAAAATTGAAAAGGCTAAGAATATTTAGTTAATAAAGAAAATGAATAAAATTACATCATAAACAATATAGACCTAAGCACATCAATTCACCTTGTAAAAAACCGCAAACTAATAAAAGAAAATACATTTTGAAAAGCAAATACAGTGCACAAGTGACTGACACTGTCATCCAGGCCAGTAAATCAACATGACAGAGACAATGACTGGACATTTAGTGGCTAGAAGAAAATCCCATACAACGATAGCAGGAATTAAACCAAAAGCACCAACCTGGTTAGAGGATTGAAACTGAGACATCACTGGGGCTTTGGACAAGCTCTTTCTTCAAGGCGTAGCTGGAGTGGTACCATATTACCACTGCCCTCCAACACTCGTGACCCTGACCCAGCACAGCTGGGGTGGGAAGCACACAAAAGCCCCCCATGTAATTTTTACAGGTGGTCATTTTTTTGCTCTATCAAATAAAGTATCCTACCTTTTACTATAATTCTCCCTGAGCACTGAGGTTGGTAAAAGTTATCACTCTGAGTAGCAGCAGACCTGGCACCGAAGGGACGAGGATGGCCCAGCCATGCTGCCCGGCCAGCTCTGCCTGCCCACACGATGTCCCCCAGCAGCTCAGCTGTTCACAGCGCAGACATGGGGCTTTAGCCTAATGAGCACACCGTTCCCTTACGCATGCTGCAGAGTATCATGTACTTTCACACAAAAAAAAAATGCAGTGCTGTGTGAGACTAAACATAGGTGGACAACTGCACTGATACGGAGGGAAAAATCCTTTTTAATATATTACAGATACAGAAATCGTTACTGTCTTATATATTTTCCATCCTTGCCTCCTGTGCAAAGCTGGAGACCTTCTCCAGGTCAAACAACTTTTCAGAAGGCCACCCACAGCCCTAAATACAAATTCATGGACGGCAGAAGTCAAAATAATTTTGACCTTAAATAGTGCATCCCATTTTCTGCTTTATCATGAGTATAACAATGCGAAATATAACATAGTCTCAAGAAGTCAATTTGCACTGAGTTCCCCAAGCATAGCAGGGAAAAGGCTAATGCTAGAGAAGAATAATCTGTGTACTCTGCGTATTTGGTAAAGCTTTCCCAGCCCTAGTGCAATACTCCTAAGGAAAGGGATGCAAACAGTCTATTTTTGAAGCACTTCACCAGATTCAGCTTCAGTCTGAATATTCAAACTTTAAAGCAGTCTTTTTGTAGCCAAGCTTGCCTGCAAGTAAAAACCCCAAATTTGGTGGGGGGAAAGGAGAGAGGACCTCACAGATCAACTTTGCCATGTGAACTGGAGACACAAGCAAAATAGCTTTTGGACCCTTTTTGTTAATTTTTAAATAGAAACACAGTAGAAGAGATTCGGGTCCTTGCTTAGCTATGCTATTCATTGCTAAACCAAAATGCTGGAGCTCATCTTTTCTAAAATTCCGTAGCAACAGTGTGGAAATAGCTCTTGCAGTGAGCCAGCTAACCTCTCTTTATCAGCCGAGAAAACCAGGCACTTGGAGAATGCAATTAATCTTCTCCAAGGTGGAGAGCTCAAGGGCTGCAGTGGATAAGAGTCCAGAAGTATCCATTTTTCCTCTATTGATTACAAAGGAAGTCTAAATTTTTCAGTTTCTGCTACATTTGTATTTTCACCAAGAAGCGTTTCATTCCATTCATGAAGAAAAACAAGCAAAGCTCTCTGGAACATTCTTGTCAAAGAATTTAACACATTAGACCGGCAAGATTTAGGAGACAATGCAAAAGAACACAACTAGGCAGCGATGATGACAAAAGGGTAGCTTGACAGCTTATTGACTGAGAATGGCTTTCACATCAGGAAGAAAAGAATAAACATCGGTTTTTGTGTGCCAGATATGAAACATGCAATAATATAAGTAACTATACAGATGGCTGACTCTAGAGCAGACCTTATGGATAACTGCAGGGTAACAAATAAGTTTTAAACCATACAACGCTTTTTAAGTGATTTACAGGCTTCTATTTCTGCATTCTGTGTTCCATACACAGAAAGAATTTGATTAGTTTTCTCCCAAACTGTGTATACTGGCATATCTTAATGTCAAATTTCAGCATGCCTGTCACCAGAAAGAAGTAAAATCGCAAACAGTGAGTAGGGCCATCAACAAAAGAATCAGGTGGGATAAGCTCTTTATACAAAAAATAAAAAATAAATCAAATTTTTCATAGATATTCTGGCAAAAAAGGATGGGGATAAAGATCCCTGGCATTTTAAAACAGGCAATAGAGTTTATGTTCTTAATAGCCCGTAGGTCTGGAGGAACAGATTGAATACTAAGGCCATACCCGAGCTGCTATCAGGATACACGACTGCAATACAGGTGAACACCCGACTCCAAGCAGCCTTGGTTAAAAGCTCAGCTGAAGACTGGCAGCAGGGGAGCCAGAGCAGCGCACCTGCAAAGCTTCCCGACACGCTTAACCTAAGAGCTTAGTTACTTCCCCGCTGTGTTTCAGGGTACACGTTCTTCTCTGGCACTAGTGGGATTTGAACAGGTTCCCCAACTTTTCGAAGCAGCAGGCAGCATCCAGCTCCTCAGATCGACTTCTGCACTCCTTGTAAATCCTGTGATTCACGTTCTCTCTGGACTAACAGGCTTGAGGTGGCGTTCTCGGACTTTCTCTTGTTGCAATCCCCTCCATTCTGTAACTTACGGCAACATTTCTATTTCATATGAATGCATATGAAGGCTGGTAAGGAAAAGGGAATGAGGGAATTTCACACATCACTAAGAGTAATACGAATGCTGTGGAAATGCTCAAAAACGGCAGGAGAATATTTACAAAGATGACAGAGGAACTGGTTGCAGCCGGACGGGAGAGTTAAGAAAAGCAAACTGCCTTTCTGTATGATACATAATTGATCAGTCTAACACATCAGAGAACAAAAATTTATAGCAGAAAAGCAGGAACAGTAAGAAAGTAGGAATAGAATGGACAAGAATTTAATAGGGCACTTCAAAACAGTAACATTTCTGCTGGGTAGGGCTTGAGTGAGTGCAACTTTCTGGAAACTATACTGGCTAACACTTAGCCATGAATAAAAACTGTATTTTATATTTAGGACAGAAGAGAGAGTTGATTTGTCTTCCATTTGAAAATGCTGTATGTCATACCATGTAATATGCCATGAGAGAGGCAAGGCTTACGAGGAGACAGAATCAGTTTTGTCAAGCTAAATTACATCATTAGGGAAGTAAGAAGCAGTGGGGCTCTGAGCCTTTTCAGAGGGATGGGACTTTGCTGGACTTTGAACTCAAATCTTACCCTTGGTCCCACAACTGTTCCATCTGCCTCATGATCTTTAGATGATGGCCACTACCAGCACTGTAATTTCTACAGACACTAGTCTCTGTTCAGGGCACAGAGGTATTCTTTGGCGATATACCATATAATGGAAACAAACAAACAAACAAAAAATCACAGGTTAGTGTATAAACAAGACTCCCACTGAATTTCCATAAGGTCCCACCTTTGCATCACTCCAAAAATTACTATCTTTCCAAGGTGTTACCAAGGGATGCATAGTCCATTTAAAGAAGAACAACACACATTGGTGGCCCATGACGAAGACTAAAATTAAACTAAGCTAAATCTGGAAGTGAATTAATATAAACCATTTTGCATCAAGACTCAAGGGACTGAAATCGCACAGAAAAGAATTTTTCCTTTTATAGTTTGCTGCTACTTTTTGGCAGTTACAAACAAAGAGCCATCCCTAAACAGAGTGCTCGGAGAGCATCTTTAAGCAGGCTCTTTCATTCCTGTTCGGGAACCTGAACAATAGAACAGTGATAAAAGCAACTTCAAGTCACAATAAATACATTGTTCCCATTTAATTAATGTTTTCCCAATACAATTGGTGTGTAAGAGGTCAGAGGAACAGAAAATTGTATACTATAGAGATCATGCTGTCAGGTAGCACATTAAAAATATTAAAAATGTTTTCCATGACTGTTCCACAACATACACTGAGATGGGACTAGCAGAATAGCACGTGCACCAACCTATTCTTTATAAGTGGGAAGCTGAACCCTGTAATCTCTTTATCATCCTGTCAGCGAGTTAATGGTCATTACCATGAACAGATTCTTATTTTATCAAGCAAGTCAAGGCATCACTGGTGCTTTTCATATGATAATACTGATGCTTTACACCACAATTAAAATGAGTACACATTTTTTAGCTTTACCTAGGCTTAGCTGCAACCTTTCAACTTGAAACCACCACCTTGAAAGTCTTATCAGAGACACTCGTGTAGCACACTATTCTCCTTATGACCAAACCTCTCTTTCCC